>NC_059294.1:7935000-7947500 GCF_017591435.1 Portunus trituberculatus | reverse complement strand
TGAGACGCATTGAGCTTGGAGGTAATGTGTTTCTCTGCTCGTGCTGAAGAAAGTAACACAACTGCTAAACTATCAGTAGAACCAGGAAAACACTTTGAAAAAAAATACACTCCACGAATTAAAACACATGAGTAACAACACCGAAACAGTTCACACGACCAAGAAGACGCTTGGGAATCAACACTGACGAAGAACACGGAAGTTAATTAAGTTACTGTAGCACGTGGTTAGATATCCATAAGCAGATGAGTGGAGGAAGGAGGGGTGAGGGGGAAGAGAACATCAAGGTGAACACTCAACGGAACTATTTTTTGTAAGGAAGACGATCATGTTTGAGGGATCCAGTGAGGGTGAGGGGAAAAGGAAGAAGGGAAGGGAGAAGGAAGGAAGAGAGCCTATTTTTGGAAAGGTTTGATGGAAGGAGTGTGGGACTGGAAGGGACTTTCGGACTGAGGACCTGAAGAGATAGCTAAGGACTTTACCAACGGATTACCAATACTACTGAAGTGCAGGAAAAGTCCGTTCAAGTAGGATGCAACAGAGAGAGAGAGAGAGAGAGAGAGAGAGAGAGAGAGAAAGTTGGGTGAGTAATAATGGCTGGAGTTAGAAAAAGGGGAAGTGGGGAGTGGACTGGGCACTTAGATAAGAGGAGGAGGAGGAGGAGGAGGAGGGTTTAGGACCGTGCTGGGAGAGGAGGGAGACTGGATGGAAGAGGGAAGAGAAGGAAGAGGAGGAGGAGGAGGAGGAATAGGAGAAGGTTTCACAAAATACAGGAACTTTATGTATAATTTAGTCTCTCTCTCTCTCTCTCTCTCTCTCTCTCTCTCTCTCTCTCTCTCTCTCTCTCTCTCTCTCTCTCTCTCTCTCTCTCTCTCTCTCTCTCTCTCTCTCTATCTATCTATCTAGCCTTCTTTCTGCTATGTGTGTGTGTGTGTGTGTGTGTGTGTGTGTGTGTGTGTGTGTGTGTGTGTGTGTGTGTGTGTGTGTGTGTGTGTGTTACTATGATTAGCTTTGTGACCTTCATCCAGCTCTTCTCTCCCTGACCTTGACCTACAGGCTCCTCCCTTCCTCCTCCTCCTCCTCCTCTTCCATCAGCACCCGCTCTTCCTTCACCTTCTCTGACTCCACCGGCCTTTCCTCCTCCTCCTCCTCCTCCTCCTCCTCCTCCTCCTCCTCCTCCTCCTCCTCCTCCTCCTCCTCCCTTTATATTATTCTCTCCACGGTTATAGATAATTCCTCAAGTCTTTTTAAAATGGCTTTTCGCTCTCCCTCGCTTATCCTGGCGTTTAGCGGCTGGGTTATAATGATTTTTAACTTTTTAATTCCTACAGTCTCCTCGCCTCGAATTATCCGCTAAAACTTTCCGTATATTTCACTCCAGCTTTTCATCTTTCGCTCCACTCTGCCTACTTACCTTCATCTCTCGCCTTCTCTCTTTCTTCACGCAGGTATAAATATATGTAGTTCTTTTTTACTTTCTCTCTCTCTCTCTCTCTCTCTCTCTCTCTCTCTCTCTCTCTCTCTCTCTCTCTCTCTCTCTCTGTCTCTGTCTCTGTTTCTGTTTCAGTCTCTAATTTACTCAATAAGAACACAGAAACTCCGCTATGTCTTATGTAACTCTATTTCTTCTTCCCTTTAGCATCTTTGTGTTTCGTGTTTAGCTTTCCAAAGTCACTCCCTTCGTAATCTGTGCCCTTAAAATGTCCTGCCCTTAGTTTTCCTTTGTTCGTAAAGGTCAGTGTGTGTGTGTGTGTGTGTGTGTGTGTGTGTGTGTGTGTGTGTGTGTGTGTGTGTGTGTGTGTGTGTGTGTGTGTGTGTGTGTGTGTATGTGTGTGTTGCAGTATACGTGCGTGTTATGCGGTTAAGAATGCGTGCGTGTATACGTGGTGCAATGCGTGTGTGTGTGTGTGTGTGTGTGTGTGTGTGTGTGTGTGTGTGTGTGTGTGTGTGTGTGTGTGTGTTGCAAACGTCGTCCCTTCCTCACCTACACTTTTCTCATCCTCCTTCTCTTCCTTCCTCCTCCTCCTCCTCCTCCTCCTCCTCCTCCTCCTCCTCCTCCTCCTCCTCGTTCTCTTCCCTCCCACCCTCCGTCACGCCTTCGTCCTTGCAACAATAAAGGAAAAAGAAGAAGTAAAAAAGGAAGGCAGCACACGACACAGGCTGTACTGCTGCTGAAGGGGACAGGGAACGCAATCGTACACTCTACCCCCTACACCCTACACCCTACCCCCTACACCCCCTCACACACAAAAGAAAATAACAAAACAAAATAAAAAGAACTATTGCACCGTTTCAGGTTTTCTATATTCGCTTCACCGCACCGTCGCATAGTATTCCAGCGCGCGCTCGTACCGTGCCGTGGTGTGGTGGTTCTGTAGTCTGTACCGTACTATGTTGGACTGTGATCTATTGTGGTGCATTATTTCTCGTGGCGTTCCATCACTCAATACTATGCTGTCTTGCCTGCTGCTTGCCTTCCCTTCACTCCCCTTCCCTTTCCTTGCCTTCCCTTCCCTTCCCTTTCCTTGCCTTGCCTTTGCCTTGCCTGCTGCTTGCCTTCCCTTCACTTCCCTTCCCTTTCCTTGCCTTGCCTTGCCTTGCCTTGCCTTGCCTTGCCTTGCCTGCTGCTTGCCTTCCCTTCACTTCCCTTCCCTTTCCTTGCCTTGCCTTGCCTTGCTTTGCCTTGCCTTGCCTTGCCTGCTGCTTGCCTTCCCTTCCTTTCCCTCTCCTTGCCTTGCCTTGCCTTGCCTGCCGCTTGCCTTCCCTTTTCTTCCCTCTCCTTACCTTTGCCCTGCCTTGTCTTGTTTTGCCTTTCCTTGTCTTACCTTGCCTTCCCTCTCCTTGCCTTGCCTTGTTTTGCCTTTCCTTGCCTTGCCTTGCCTTCCCTCTCCTTGCCTTGCCTTGCCTTGCCTTGCCTTGCCTTCCCTCTCCTTGCCTTGCCTTGCCTTGCCTTGCCTCTCCTTACCTTTGCCTTGTCTTTCCTTGCCTTGCCTTGCCTTGCCTTGCCTTGCCTTGCCTTGCCTTGCCTTGCCTTTCCTTGCCTCTCCTTACCCTTGCCTTGTCTTTCCTTGCTTTGCCTTGTCTTGCTTTGCCTTGCCTTGCCTTATTTTGCCTTGCCTTACCTATCCTTACCTTTGCTTTGCCTTGCCTTGCCTTGTCTTGCTTTGCCTTGCTTTGCTTGCCTTGTCTTGCCTTGGCTTGCCTTATTTTGCCTTGCCTTACCTATCCTTACCTTTGCTTTGCCTTGCCTTGCCTTGTCTTGCCTTGCTTTGCTTGCCTTGTCTTGCCTTGGCTTGCCTTGCCTTGCCTTGTCTTGCCTATCCTTACCTTTGCTTTGCCTTGCTTTGCCTTGCTTTGCCTTGCCTTTGCCTCACATTGCCTTGTCTTGCCTTGCTTTACCTTGCCTTGCCTTGCCTTGCCTTGCTTTGCCTACCTTCCTTCCTTTCTCTATTCTTCCATCCAACGCTCCCCTTTCCCACTCTCACCGCTACACTGCTTGCTACACTGTATTCCCTTCTCTTCTCTTCCATTCACCTCCTACACTGTTTTATTTCTGGTTTTCTTCTTTGCTTTACCGTGCTTCATCTCTACATTCACTCCCATTGTTCTGTGCTACTACCTCCTCCTCCTCCTCCTCCTCCTCCTCCTCCTCCTCCTCCTCGTGCACTGTTTTCTGTCCAACATCCTTCTATATTTTGGTGACATGCGTTTCTTCACTGTTTTATGTCTTTTATGTCTATTTTTCTACTCTACTTGGCTATAAATCACGTTAATGTAGTACTTTATTTTCCTTCTACACGATAATTCTACTTCAGTACAATGTTTTCAACTTACACGATATATCTTTGCATTTTATACACTTCCTGGGTTTTTTTTCTATCTTTTTTTTATATATTCTCTCTTCAGTGTACTACAATTTTCCAGTTTTTTTTTCCCCTTTTTTTTTCTAACCATTCAAGGCGACACACTCCATTTCACTGTTCACTCTTCGCTACACTCTCCATTGCAAACACTTTCCCTGTTTTTTCTGACTATATTTCATCGTGATTAAAATTACTAGATTATACTTTCTTCTTCTTCATCTTCTTCTTTATCTTCTCCTTAACAACTCAGTATCACTTCTCACCGCCTCGTACCGCATTGCACCGTTCGGAATCGCGCCTACGCGTCTTCTTTTGGTGTTTACTACACGCCACCGCAGTGCACCGGCCCCTATGTACCGTGCTGCTCCCCTCCTCGTGCTTTGTGGTGCTCTGCGGTGTTTTGTCGTGTGCTGTGGTGCTCTGTGGTGTTCCGTGCTACTCAGTGGTGCTCTGTGATGCTCTTTGGTGTTCAGTGGTGCTCGGTGGTGTTTTTGTGGTGCTTTGTGGTGCTGTGTGGTGCTCAATGATGCGTTGTGGTGCTCTTTGGTGCTTTGTGATGCTCAGTAGTGGTCTTTGGTGCTCTGTTCTTGTTGGTGTTCTCTGTAGTGAAGGAGGGGGCGTGGCTGGAGGAAAGGACACTCAGGACACCAAAATATGCGAGGGAGTGTTCGTGTTGCTGCGGCATTTTTCTGAGGACACAAGAAAGACAGCAGGGTTTTTTCTTTCTCTCTCTCTCTTCGTTTTATGTCCCTTTTTTTCTATTTTGTCTTCCTCGTTTACAGGATGTTTGGTGTGGTGTCCTGCGGTGGCGGGTTCCTTGTCGCCGTTAGATACTGCTAGGTTGGGTTGGGATGTCTTTCCGTTTTCTTTTATGGATCCTTATATTTAACTTGGTGCAGGACAAATTAGGTTAGGTCAGGTAACTTTATTTATTATCCTGGCAGTGACGTTAGGTAGGGCAACAACAGTCAGTATCCTTGACGTCACCAAGCAACCAACTACCAGGGCTCTCTCTCTCTCTCTCTCTCTCTCTCTCTCTCTCTCTCTCTCTCTCTCTCTCTCTCTCTCTCTCTCTCTCTCTCTCTCTCTCTCTCTCTTCTCGTTAGCTGACTTCCATCGCTCTCTCTCTCTCTTTCTGACGTTTCTTTTGTCTTATTTTTAGAGGGTTGTATACTAATCTTAATGTTCTCCCTTTTCCGTGTCTCGTCTTCCTCCTCTCCTCTCCTCTCCTCTCCTCTCCTCTCCCCTCTCTCGTCACCTCCCTCATCTCAAACTGCAGGCGTGTTGCTGTTGTTGTTTTTACTCCTTATTCTCTCCTTTCCCCTCATTGGCCCCTCCCATCTCGCATCCCTCCCGCTCCCCTTACTTCCAGGATCGCCTCGCCCCCTCTCCCTCTCTCCCTCCCTTTCACCCTCCCTCACTCACTCGCCAAGCCTCGCCTCCCCTTCCCCCTCCGGCACCAGCAGTCCGCCCCTCCCGCTCCCCTCGCAGTGCTCAGCCGGGAAGGCTGGGAAGGTCCTCAGTCTAGCAGAACGCCGGCTGGTGAGAGGTGCCGTGTGTCTGTGCTGCCGTCACTCGCCGCGTTGCGCTCCGCGTGCCGCGTTCATCCGCCCCTCCCCTGCACGCACACAAGTCCATCTCCGAGGGACGCCGGCGTTGCGAAATCAAGGTGGTAACAATCCCCTCCGGTTCAAGGGACACTTCGCAGGGAGTGACGGCGCCGAAGCGAAGGGCAACAGAGAACTGCGGGTGTGAGAAACTTTCATCTTCATCTCCGGTTATCAGTTGCTCTTCCAGGCGACGCTCTCGAGGCAGTGTAGGCCTGTCACAGCCTCCGAAGTACTCCCGGCTGGCCTGAGGGGACCGGCGCCTCCCTCGGGCGGGTCGGCGTCCCATATGTGTCGTGCCGCTTTAAGTGTCGTGGTGGTGATCGGGTCGTAGCGTGTCGGAGCAGCGGTGGTGAGTGGTGGTGGTGGTGCTGCTGCTTTACAGAGAGGGGAGGTGAGGGGGGAAAGCGTAGGAGTGGAGAGAATGGAGATATCTGAGGGAGGGAAGAGGGAAGGAGGGAGTAAAGACAGGCAAGCAAGCAAAGGTCAGGCTCTCTCCACCCGGCTTGTTGGTGCCTCTACCGGCGTCTGGCTCTGGCTGTGCTTGGCCATCCCAGCGCCCCGCCCTTCCCATAATACTACTCACCCTTGCACTCCTATACTTCCTCTTTGTGGCCCTCCGCGGCTCTGAGCACAGGCTTCCATTAGGTCAGTGATGCCTCTTGGTCACCAGAACGATGTGGGAGAAAAATGAGCAGGGCACACCATTCTAGAGCAGCGGTATCGATTTGTTTCCGTCTGGACCCGGTAAATCAATAGAGAGAGAGAGAGAGAGAGAGTGTGTGTGTGTGTGTGTGTGTGTGTGTGTGTGTGTGTGTGAGAGAGAGAGAGAGAGAGAGAGAGAGAGAGTGTGTGTGTGTGTGCAAGAGCGAGATGTCACAGAGAGAGAGAGAGAGAGAGAGAGAGAGAGAGAGAGAGAGAGAGAAAGGGCTGGAGGATAGGTGGCACTGTGGATAGGAGAGTTGGTGTGGTGGGGAGGTATAGGGAAGGGGAAGGGGAAGGGGACCACGCCTCTCCCTCCGTCTCTCCCTCCTCTCTCCTCCTCACCCAGGTCGGTTCTGCTCGCCGGCCGTTTTATCTCACTGCCGCCCACACTATCGACTGCACTGCGGCTCTTGACTTGCGAGTGCTCGGGCCAGGACGACCCGAGGCGGCGCGGGGAGGGCAGCCGAACCAAACTAAACCGAACCTGACCTAACCTAATCCAACTTAACCTCGCTTCTCTTAACTGAACCTGCCGAGCCAATGCAACTGATGAATTTAAACGATGGAATGATGCAAAGAGGAACTGATGGGAGAGTTTAGATGAGTTTAGATGAGGCGAGTAAGTTGAGATTGCAGGGTTTTAATGAGAAGACGCCCTGTTGTCCTTTAAGCTTAATGAGGACTGCCCTGACTCGCTTCACTACCGGAATGGTTAAGAAGCGACTGGTGGACTGAAGGAATGGCTCGTAGAAGTAACGATCCGCAGACATGACATGAACTGGGTTTTCCCACACACACACACACACACACACACACACACACACACACACACACACACACACACACACACACACACACCTCAGCATACCTCAGCGAAGACTTAATGATCGACAAGGGGAGACTAATATGAACAAAATAAAACAGGAAGCAGTGTGGAAGTGAGTGAATTGAATTAAGGAAGGTTAAATGAATGAGAATACATATGGAGCTGTTTCTGTGTGTGTGTGTGTGTGTGTGTGTGTGTGTGTGTGTGTGTGTGTGTGTGTGTGTGTGTGTGTGTGTGTGTGTGTGTGTGTGTGTGTGTGTGTGTAACGGAGTGATTGCCTAACAGGACTAACCAGAACCAGATGACGTGCTGGGATGATGAAGTGGAGGAAGAGAAGGAGGAGGAGAAGTGGATGGGAGGTGGAAGAGGAAATCAGGAGACCACGTATATAACAACCAGCCTAACCGGTCCAGCATCAACGCATGGACAGATAAATAGATAACCACCAAGATAGACAGACAGACGTACAGGTAGACAGACAGATAGACGAATAGATAGAAAAAAGTAGAAGGACAAGTAAGATTAAATGGATGGAAGGATGAAGTGATGCGACGAAAAAAAAAAAAACGAAAGAGGAAGCTATTAGGAAAATGGGAGAGGGAAAGGAAAAAAATAGTTACTCTGTGGCCAAGAGAGAGAGAGAGAGAGAGAGAGAATGATGTGCATGGCAGGATTCACGTTATGTTTATGTAAATATAAACAAGAAAGGCGTGTTTTGTTGGTACACCCTGATTACTGCGGTACGGTTAGAGGTAAATATGTACAAATCAGAGAGAGAGAGAGAGAGAGAGAGATGTGCTGCAATCTCTGGCGCCGGCATAAACATGGAAATATGATCAGACAAAAAATGAGAGAGAGAGAGAGAGAGAGAGAGAGAGAGAAGGGATGTCGCAATCACCAACATACACATAGAAATAAATAAAAACTGTCAAAAAACCGAGCAGAGAGAGAGAGAGAGAGAGAGCCCGCAATCACTGTCTGCCACCATTGCAAGTTGACCCTCCGCTGATGAAATATGTGTGGATAAATTCATTTGTGTGGATGGCGACGTTGGGCGGGCGGTGGGCGAGAGAGAGAGAGAGAGAGAGAGAGAGAGAGAGAGAGAGAGAGAGAGAGAGAGA
The DNA here is from genome assembly GCF_017591435.1 of Portunus trituberculatus. Taxonomy (NCBI): domain Eukaryota; kingdom Metazoa; phylum Arthropoda; class Malacostraca; order Decapoda; family Portunidae; genus Portunus; species Portunus trituberculatus. The sequence continues at coordinate 7,939,378 of NC_059294.1, read as the reverse complement.
GAGAGAGGCGATTTTGACCTTGTGGATTAAGCAGACAGACAGAGAGACAGACAGACAGACGGACAGACAGACGGACGAAAAGACGGGGAGATGGATCGGGGTTAGAGTTGTATAGAGTTTAAAAAAATGTCACGATTGCTGTTTTTTTTTTATTGCTTCAAGTTCTCTCTCTCTCTCTCTCTCTCTCTCTCTCTCTCTCTCTCTCTCTCTCTCTCTCTCTCTGGGAAGTAGAAATGTGTGTAAGACGAAAAGCAAGTAGAGTGAAAAGGTTAGTCGGATTTCTTTTTTCATTTTTTTCCTCATTTCTTTTCACCGACAAAAGAGAAAGAGAAAGGGAAAACAAAGGAAAAAGATTAATTCGTTTTGGTCTTTTCTCGTTCTATTTTCGTTATTTTCATTGAGGAAAGCGGCTTTGTATTTTCACAATTCTAAATCTGTTTCAAGTGAGAGATATCTAAAAATACTTTCGTCTCTCTCTCTCTCTCTCTCTCTCTCTCTCTCTCTCTCTCTCTCTCTCTCTCTCTCTCTCTCTCTCTCTCTCTCTCGTGTTACGCTGTACTGTGTTTTGCTCTTTTTTAGCTTTTTTTCCGCTTGTTCTCTTTCATATTTGTTCTTTTCCTCCCTCGTGTTTTCTGCGCCCCTCCCTCGGTGGTGTCTGTGGGCCGTGGCGGTGGCGATGATGAAGCTCCACCACTGAGCAAAGTTGTAATGTGTTGACTTGATTCAGCGTAACTCCTATTCCTTCGCGCTTTAGTCTCGCTCTGTTTCCTTTCAACAACATATAGATGGGCGCAACTGAACACACACACACACACACACACACACACACACACACACACACACACACACACGTACACACAGCCTCAGCTCTCGTAATGGTGGTGCATCGTTTGGCATTATCACAATACCAGGCAATCATCGGAGGTGTCATGGCCGAGGGGACGCTGGGGATAAGGGGACGCGGAGGGAAGGCAAAGGGGAAACTGTACCATGACGGGGTATGGGAGGGAGCCACGCGAGGGGAGGAAACTAAGGGGACAGAGGGGAGCTGCATGACCTGCCGGGTGAGGGGTCAGTGAGGGGAGTAAAGGTGCCTAGTCCTTCGTCAGGCACCCGATTAGAGGGGAGTTTACCTGCAGGAACGAGGCGAGGGTCTGTAATCAGGGTGAGGCAGGTGGTGGCGTCGATACGTGACGCTGCAGCTCCTGCCGGCCTCTGCATGGCGACCGTGGGGGGGCAACGACCCTGCTGGTGTGTGTGTGTGTGTGTGTGTGTGTGTGTGTGTGTGTGTGTGTGTGTGTGCCCGTTCCTTTTTGCTCCTCAACCTCCTCCTCCTCCTTGCTTCCCTCTCCCTTTCCTTCTCCCACCCTCCCTCCCTCCCTCCCTCTCCTCCCACCGCGATCGTCACGAACGTCCTGCCTCAACATTCCTTGAGATATCAATAGCCTCGTCCGGTTTGTTTTCGTTTCCCTTCCTCGTCCTCGCCAAGCCTGCCGTGCCTGCTGCTGCTGCTGCTGCTGCCCGCTGCTGTCTGGTGCCTCTCGCTCTTCCCTGCTCCAACTTGTCATACTTTTGGCATTTTACCCTCCCACTTGGTTCTCCCACCTGCTCCTCCCACTTGACCGTCCACTTGCCCCTCCCACCTGCCCCTCCCTCTCATCCCCTCACCCTTGCTCAGCTGACTCTGCCCAGCTGTCCCGTCCCTCCCAGGTGCTCCTCCCACTCCTCCTTCCCAGCTGTTCCTCCTACTCGCCACTCCCAGCATTCCCTCCCATCTTCCTGTTTTTTTTTTTTTCTGCTTGCTCCTCCCACTCTTCCATCTTTGCTTTCTCTCTTCCCACGTGCTCCTCCTTCCTTCTTTCACCTCCCATTTGCTTCTCAAACTTGCCTTCTCTAGCTGACTCTCCCACCTTCCCTTCCGCTCACGTATTTCTTCACCTGTCCTTCACACCTACCCCTCCCATAAACACCTGACTCTTTCCAACTAAACTTTCCACTCCTCGCTCCCACCCAACCTCTCTGACCCCACTCACTCCTCACTTCCCCTTACCCTGCCTGCCCCTAGCCAAGAGTAGACCCTTCTAACAGTCGTATGTGGTCCCTTCCTCCCTTGCCACTTTAGTCTACATTATGCATGACTAGTTCCCTGCTCACGTCCCCTCATCGTCCCCTCACCGTCCCTGCTCCTAACGTGTATTCCCTTCCCCACTTCCCCAAAGCTGCACACCACCTCGCTCTTCCTTCCCTATCTCCCCTCTCCCGGCCTGCCCCTCCGCCACCCCACCTTCAGCGCGTCCCGTCAATAACTCCTCCAGCAGACCTCCCCTCCTATCTCCCCTCCAGGCAGGCAAGCAGGCAGGCAGGCAGGCTATGCTTCCCTCTAGCCCAAGGACGCTTCCGGTGTGATTCATTTCATTGCGTCCGGAAAGAGAATTGGCAGTCGTTCATCACAGCGATGGTTGCCAGCACATCAGTACTTGTGTGTTTTGTAGCATCTCAGTAATTGTTAATTGTTGTGTGTGTGTGTGTGTGTGTGTGTGTGTGTGTGTGTGTGTGTGTGTGTGTGTGTGTGTGTGTGTGTGCGCGCGCGCCATATATCTCTGGTAGGTGGGCTGAGGGCTGAGCACAGGACGGCAGCTGGAAAATTGTTCAGCTTTAGTTAATCCCCGTGGGCTGCACCGCCGGCTCGCCTTCACCAAACTTAACCGAAACTTGAGAATTTTTTTTCATGAGCGTACTTTGGCGGATACATTACGATTTGGTATCGGTGTTTATATTGCTTGTGTGAGACTCAACCTGAAGAGAGTCACGGCTCCACTTTGCCCCGGGTCTTAAAAGGAAACTTTTTAACAGTATTACAAAACGCTTCCATCCTGGTAATGTTGTTTCAAGGCCCTTCATGCGACTCCTTGACAAAGTTACCTTCAGCTTGGCTTAGTTTATACTACTCCACGCCAGTGTGACGCTAAGGAGAGGTTAGACTCTGCTAAGGCGTCACTTGACAAGTCCAGGCGGCGCTTAGGTGCCACCCACCAGGACAAGACATTATACATCAACACCAGGTACTGCCTAGACTGTCCAACATGACCAGGAATTGTCGACGCATCGCCAGATAGAGCCAGATTGTGCCAAAGTTTCGCCACAGCCTTACAAAGTGCTTCTTCGTGAGGACATCCGTCCCGGTTCAAATCATTTAAATGATCTTTTTCGTTTTTTTTTTTTTTTTTATGGCGTGGTGGTGAAAACAATGAGGTGGAGGATTTCCCTGAGTATGTGTGTGTGTGTGTGTGTGTGTGTGTGTGTGTGTGTGTGTGTGTGTGTGTGTGTGTGGCGCACACATATCAGCCTCTCTTTCCCCTGTCTGAGCGGTGACTCCTCGACGCGAGTCTTGAGAGAAACCTCCCGCTGTGCTGTCTCAGAGAGATAAGAGGAGGAAGGCGATAGGCGGTGGCGGCCGAGAGAAGAAAGGAAGGAAGGAAGGAGGGAAGATAGCTGCCAGAGTTGACGTATACAGAGCCAGACAGAGAGAGAGAGAGAGAGAGAGAGAGAGAGAGAGAGAGAGAAGTACTGTACAAACGAAAACCTCTCCTGCAGGAAGCATGCACGCCTCGGCTGGCCAGTGAGCGGCGGCGACCTTCAGTAGGCGAGGTTCTCTGTGCAGGCGTGTGTCGTGAATCACCGCCACGCCTCGCCACCGACCAGTCATTTTCTAGCTCATTCCGGAATTTCCCTGTGTCTTGGGTGCGGGAAGGAACTGAGTGAAGGAGGGAATGTAGGAAAAGAAACGGTGCGCTGCGATTGTCATTATGTTTGTAAGCATGGGAAGAGAAGCGAAAATCATGGTTTTGTATTATTTTGCTTATTTTTTTATTTTTTTTACATACGTCTGACTCTTGTTTATATATCTTGATTTTCGTAGTTTATTAGTGTTTTTTTCTTTATTTTGATGTTTGTCTTGTTCGTGATTTGCATTTTCATTACTAGGGATATTCAGGAAGATAATTAGGCAAGGTAAATTATTTCCTTATTACTGTTTTGATATACTTTTTTGCAGTATACACATGCAACACTGATCTTTCTTTCTTCACTATCCATGTATCATTATTTTCTAAACTTTTGTTATATCATCAACTTATTCACTCTTCCTTCCTACAGATTTCATAGACTTTCATTCAAATATTTCCTTTAAGTTCCCCTAAGTTCGTTTTCATCTTTGACATTTTTCTCTTCAACTTAAACTTTTCCCTTTCTTTCATCACATCAACTTCTAATTCAACTTTTCCTTCCTTTTCATAGATTTCCATTCTTGTATATTTCCTCTTAAGTTCCTCGTAAGTTCCTCCTCAGCCACATACACGAAGGACCCGGCGCCAGTCTG
>NC_059294.1:7930000-7932500 GCF_017591435.1 Portunus trituberculatus | reverse complement strand
GATGCCTTTAGTATTGTTCTTGTTGTTATTACACACACACACACACACACACACACACACACACACACACACACACACACACACACACACACACACACACACACACACACACACACACACTTGGCCCTACAAACAACATATGCGCCCACTCAAATTTACATCCATCTCACATGCAAGTACTCATTAACGCACGCACACTCAGGCTCTAAACCGTGAAATGAATGGAATAATTGAGAACACACGCCTGCACATCATTTGTCTGCCGTGAAAACCCGTGGAAAGAAAGCTGCAGGTCTGTGGGATTTATGTGTGAGGGAGTGAAGTAAGGAGTGTGTGTGTGACTTTTGAGAGACGAGTGTACGAATGGGTGGGGGTGACTGATTGACTGGCTGTTGATGGGAGAGAAGTAGTGGCAGATGTTTAAGGTGGAGTGAGTGAGTGTTATGGACGTGAGTGAAGAAATAACTGACTATAACAGACAGACAGGAAAAGATTAATAGGTAAACTGAGCAACTGACTGACTGGTTGGTTTTAGGCAAGTGAGAGATCGGATCAATAAATGTACTGACTGACTGGTTGACTGAATAAGGAGGTGAATGAAGAATTAAATGACTGATTGACTGACTGACTGACTGATGGAATTCAGGAAGTAAATGGAGGAAGCAGCGACTTACTGACTGACTGAATAAGGAAGTAAACGAAAAATTAACTGACTGATTGACTGACTGACTGATGGAGGAAATAAGTATAGGCAGCAGAGACTGACTAGCTAACTGACTGAATAAAAAAGTAAATGAAGACTGAACTGACTTATTAACTGACTAACTGACTGACTGACTGGTGGAGGAAATAAGTGGAGGCAACAGCAACTGACTGACTGACTGGTGGAGCAGGTGGAGGAGGTGATGAGAGAGATAGAAAACATATGGAGCACTAGTTTTTATCAAGTGGGTGTGGCTGCGGCGTCTTTGAGAAGGTGAATGGGGAGGGGTGTAGTAGATGTGTTGGACGGGTTCCTGGGGGATTGGGGTGGAGGGCTGGAGGGTCTAGTCTGGCCTGAACAAATCTGAAGTGCAGTGAAGCAAAGGATTGACGTGATCCCACCTGCTATCTTCTTTTTCCTATCATTTTTTCTCTCTCTATCTTTTCTCTTATATTCCCTTTATTTTTCTCTTTCCTCAGCTCTCTACCCTCTTACATCCCATCCTCCTCCTCTTCCTCCTCATTCTCCTCCTCTTCACCACTCTCAGCGCTCGAAAAAAGAGGAATTAGTGGAGATAAGAAAAAATCGACTCTCAGTGGTGTTTCTAGTGGTGGTGGTGGTGGTGGTGGTAGTGAATGCGATGTTGGGAAGCTATCTCCTAAAAATGTAATGGGGGAAAGCTCAAGCCCCTACCACCCCTACACACCCCCACCCCCTCCACTACTCCCACTCCAGTCGTAGATAGAGAGATATAGATGGGTTGATGTTTATTGACCATGAAATCCACGATCAGTCTCCGCCATGTAATAGTTCGTTTAGATGTTTGACGTTGGCTTATTCTCTCTCTCTCTCTCTCTCTCTCTCTCTCTCTCTCTCTCTCTCTCTCTCTCTCTCTCTCTCTCTCTCTCTCTCATATTCCTTAGTGGCCGTTTAGTTTTGTGCTCTCACGCAGCGCGGTTACCTTCTCTTAGCGGAACGGTGTGTGTGTGTGTGTGTGTGTGTGTGATAAAAGCCTAAATGCGAGTTCTGTTATTCCGTCGTCACACACACACACACACACACACAGACACGGTTCGTTCATGTTATTGATGCATAAATATAGAGTGGCGCGCCAGGTGTTGGTGTATTAATGCCGGGTAATTGAATGTAGCCTTTGACGATAAAGTAGCAGCGCGTTGTTGTAATGGAATAATAACTACTACCGCTTTGTTCTTCATTATTAAAAAGAAGAGTGGCTGGCGAGGACGGAGAGAGTGAAATAAAAGGGATGCATTAAAAGAAAACACTCCTATATCCATTAGTGTCTACATGTATTACTCTCTCTCTCTCTCTCTCTCTCTCTCTCTCTCTCTCTCTCTCTCTCTCTCTCTCTCTCTCTCTCTCTCTCTCTCTCTCTCTCTCTCTCTCAATATATCCCTGTTACTTCTTTTTATATCCTTTTTTTTCATCCTTTTGACTCTACTTCCTCTCTTCCACTTTCCCTTGTCCCTCCTCCTCCTCCTCCTCCTCCTCCTCCTCCTCCTCCTCCTCCTCCTCCTCCTCCTCCTCCTCCTCCCTCTTCACCTTCCCCCTTTCCTTTCCCCTTCCCGTTCTCAGAAGCATCACGTCCGTCGCGGTGTCTGCCCTGGTGACCACAGCAATGTTAGCTTGGTGACTCACAGCCTCCTCCTCCTCCTCCTCCTCCTCCTCCATCTGCTCTCTCTCCTTCCCTTGCTGCTTCTATGCTTTTCTCTTCTCTTCCTACTTTTTTTTCTTACTTATCATCATCTCTCCTCCTCCTCCTCTTCTTCCTCCTCC
>NC_059294.1:7882500-7925000 GCF_017591435.1 Portunus trituberculatus | reverse complement strand
GTTTCCATATTCATTCTGGTTACTATTTGATGCTTTTACACAGCTTTAGAAACTTATGTGGGGGATTAAAATGCTTAGATCATTAATCTTCTGATCTCCATAGACTCAGCCCTAATGTCACTAAAATCGTCTAATCACACCCAAAAGTCAAGGTAAAAATGTGTCTCAGGGGTTAATGGGGGTTACTTTTATCTTTTATCTCTGCTGCAAAACTATTCAAAACCTTTCAGTATCATGACGCGTTTCCATATTAATTTTGGTTAGTATTTGGTGGTTTGATACAGCTCTAAAAACTTATGAGAGTGATTAGAATAGCTAAGACTGTGGCCATTGATATTCTGACCTCCGTAGACCCACCCGAATGTCAATAAAATGGTCTAATCGTACACAAATTTCAAGTAAAAATGTATCCTAGTACTGAAGAGGTTAAGACTCACTAATACAAAAATTCGCATCTGAAAAATTATTGATAATCACAGAAAAATAGTGTAGAAGTGTAAATAATCAGATGCTTATTAGTAATTAATGGCTTGAGATAAAAAAGAATACATATAACCAACCAGGATTAATTATATTTGAGTACTTACAAATAACTTTCCTCATCCTGTCTATCACTCGACGATGAAAAAAAAACCCACTTCCTGATTAACAGATAAATTTCCCTTGACTCTCCATCACTGGGGGTTACAAACATTCCCAGATTAACTTGAGGAAGACAAAAAAATCCCATCCATTTCACTCGAAGCAATCAAGGTGAGCCCGAGAGGTGCAGGAGGTGAGGGTCGGTGGGATGGCGGAGGGAGGATGTGAAGGGAAGGCCGTTGATTGGCCCTTCAGCCTGCACAGGATCATCGCTATTCGTCAGTGTGGCCCCAGGGAGAGCCACGATTGGCTGGTTTATCTCCCCTTGCTAATGTAATGAGTCTTACCCCTATAATAATAATAATAATAATAATAATAATAATAGTAATAAGTTGAAGATCAAGAGAGAAAGCCAACGTACTTAAGTAAGATCTCAGCTGACAGACGAGAGAAAGGAACATTAAAGTCGAATTAAGTGTTTAGAAATGTCTGAGAAAGTGTGTGTGTGTGTGTGTGTGTGTGTGTGTGTGTGTGTGTGTGTGTGTGTGTGTCTGTGTGCATCATTTAAAACGTTCCTTTGCGTGTTAAAGTGAGCACGAGAACACACACACACACACACACACAGCCATATGCCAGGCAGTAATTACAATCATTAGGGTCGAGGTCCCGTATGGAAGACGGTCCCGCGTGTCGAGCAGCTGCCGTGGCGCATCTCGGCTCCCGAAGAATTTTATGGGCCTGTGCCTCGTCTTGATGTTGAATTGGGGGGAGGCAGAGGCAGGGGTAGGAGGAAGGGAGAGAGAGGTAGAGGTAGGAAGGAGGGGGCCAGGGATAGGGGGAGGTAGGGAGAGAGAGAGAGAGATATTCCGCCCTTCGTGATCACTACCATATACTTTTTTATTCAGTCTCAAGGGAAAATTATTGGTGAGTCACCGTTCACTCACCTCAGCCTACAGTCACGGGGATCAAATAGAGGGCGGGGCACGTGTGGTGGTGGTGGTGGTGACTGCGTGGGGTGTGAGGTTTGATGGGGGAAGAGGGAAGTCGAGGGATCTTATTGGGTAAAGGCTAGGTCAGAGGTAGGTCAGAGGTCACGCCACGCCACCTGGGTCACCAAGCCTCGTATTGAGTGAAGTGTGTTTTGTATAATTGTGATGAATATAAATCGTCTTAGCTAAAATAGAAACGTGTACAGTAAAACATACCTTGAAATAAACACATGATGCGCTCCCACTAAGCACTGGTGTAAAGAAATACACTAAAATAAACACACAACTCGCTCTCCGGCTAAACATATAACTCTCCTCCATTCACGAGATATTATTTACGATAAGAGTTGACGTACATAACTTTACATGGAGGAAGTGACGGACGCTTCCCTTTAACTCGTCTCTCAGTGCGATGGAACTCACGATAACCCGTCATGGGAGACACACTTGCCTCACTCACTACCTGGAAACACTCCTCGGCTGGCTGGCCCTCCTTCACTCCACACTCGACCCTCCTCCAACAAAACAAACCTTGCACATTAAGATCAAAACGACCTTCTTTACCCGCGGGAGGAGGTGAGGTTGAGGTGAGTCCCTGCCTGCCTCACCTCGCCTCGCCGCCCGTCATCCACGAGTTAAGCATCATTAATATTAACCAAGCCATTAAATCAGAAACAACTGCCTCTCTTGGCGTCATCACCAGACCACCACAGTTACTCCGCAGCCGCAGCCACTCACGAGGCGAGGCGAGACGAGACGAACCACCACCTCCTCCTCTTCCTTCTTCACCTTTACCTTCACCTGCCCCTCCCTCCCTCTTCCCTCTCCCTCCCTCCTTGAAAACACAGAAGTGGAAATGAAAGCCAGATAGATAAAACCGGAAGATGAATAGACAGACGAACATTGATGGGAACCAGTGAACTGACAGGTAAAAGACAGGTGCACAGACAGCACTGTACTCATCATACACAAAGGCAGGTGGGCGGATAGACAGGTTGACAGACAGGAAGATAGACGGATCGAGAGGGAAACAACACGGCAAGCCTTCACATAGACAGGATAACAGACAAAGGAGTAAACTATTAGACAGGGAGACAGGTGTGAAGCAGACAGAAGACAGGGAGAGCGACAGCCGGTGAAGATATGAGAAAGAGGAACCTGGCAGTCACATTATTAGAGAGAGAGAGAGAGAGAGAGAGAGAGAGAGAGAGAGAGAGAGACGCGATAATGGCCCAGGGAAGGGGTGGCGGATGTTTTCTCGTCTTGAGCGGGAGTGAGAGTGGTATGAGAGGACGAGGGAATGGGAGAGTTGGTCTTTAAAGAGGGAAATGTTGGAGGCTCGTGAGAGGGGAGGGTAAGGACTGGGATGCTGGTCTGAGGGATGGAAGGGGAAGATAATAGCAGGGAAGGGAAAGAGGACTCATACCGCGCACAGTTCGCTTCACTATTGACAACAGAGCAGCAGCCATTCCGCCTAGTAAGAATGAACGAGTGCGTATATAGACATACCACACGTTCCTCACTCAATAAGAACATGCCACTGAGAGACCACACCACAGACAGCCTGCAGCATACACGCTGGCCGCAGCATACCACACGCGGCCGCAACGAACCGCAGCCTGCATTCTTCACTCACACACACACACACACACACACACACACACACACACACACACACACACACGGCAAAACACAGCTGGTATTATCGCAACCCCGCAGCCTCGACGGGTCTTTCCGGGGCAAGGAGAAACACATTATCGTGCCGTCGGGAAGAGTGGTGGTGCGTTGGGGAGGCGAGGGATTTATGGCGAGGTGTTCCGGTGCTCCGTGGGGCTGAAATACCGGGAAGTGGCTCCCTCCCCCCACTGCCCGCCGCACCTTGAGGCCGCAGCTGGATCCATAACCGTGCAACCCTGACAGGTCGTTAGCCAAGGGACTCTGAACGAAAGCACATTACACCGCTGTGAGGGAGAGAGGGAGCGAAAGGCGCCCGGCATGTCCCTCTACTAGAAGACACTGGTATCGACGTGCCACCACCACTATCACCACTACTACTACTATCACTGCACCACCACTACCACCGCCGCCTCCGCCAACGCCACAGTCCCGTCCCATCCCCAACCCCTGTCCCGTCACACCCTTCGAAAAATTCGCTAAAGGGCGCCGGTGTCTTACGGGCGTCCTAACCAGTCCAGGATGCTTTCTTCCTGCTGGTTTACCACGCCCTTCACGGGATGCTTCAGCACCTCCGTCAAAGGTAGGCCCGTGTGTGTGTGTGTGTGTGTGTGTGTGTGTGTGTGTGTGTGTGTGTGTGTGTGAGTATATATATATATAGAGATATATAGATAATGTGTGTGTGTGTGTGTGTGTGTGTGTGTGTGTGTGTGTGTGTGTGAGATACAGAGAGAGAGATTTACCCAGTGACCACCATCTGTCCAGTGGCAGTGGTGGGCCGTGTCTCTGATCCCCTCGTGTCCTACACAACACTAGAATTTTAACGCCACAGCGCAGGATTCAGTATTTATGACTACAGTACCGGGACACACACACACACACACACACACACACACACACACACACACACACAAATGTATCAAGCGTCCCTGCATGGCACGTAGGCGGCGAGGCAGCAGCTGTGGGCGAGTGTCCTGCTGCCACTCTAATTTCACAAGACAGGGAAGGGAAAACGTTTCAGATAAAATACACACACACACACACACACACACACACACACACACACACACTGAAGTAGGGAAAGGTGGACGGGTGGGGTGAGGGAGGGAGATGTGGGGAGGGGAAGAGTAAGTACGGGATGAGAGTAGGAGCGTTAGGGTGGGAATCTGTGAGGGGGAAACAGTGGTAAATGGGGCGAGATGCGGTGCAGTGGACAGTGGTGGAAAAAGAGGATGCGAGTGGACGTCATAGGTGGTTTAGGTGGTTTGGAAGTACGTATTTCAGTGGTAGTTTGTGTAGTGGACTGGACGGGAGATTGGGACGTGCTGTGGAGGCTGGTAGGGGAAGGGAGGAAAGAGGGGGATGCAGAGGAGTAAGTGGGGGTTTGATGGGAGGGGATGTTGAATGGAGGGGGAGAGGGGAGATGAAACGGGACAGGTGTTCAGTGTGGGCTGTGTGGCACTGAGCTACCACTGGCCCCCTAGGACCTTACCTGGAGCCCATTAGTTAATTAACGTGTGTGTGTGTGTGTGTGTGTGTGTGTGTGTGTGTGTGTGTGTGTGTGTGTGTGTGTGTGTGTGTGTGTGTGTTCAACCACCGACCTGTCTTTCCTACTCCTTTGTCTCCTCTTTTATTCTGTTTTCCCTCGTGTAACTTCATTTTTGTTTCTAGTTTTCTCTCTTTACCAACTTTTATATTTTTGTTTATTGTGTTTGCTTTGCCTTGTTTTCTTTCCTTTCACTCTCCCCACGCTGCCCATCCTGATTTTGTATTCTCTCTCTCTCTCTCTCTCTCTCTCTCTCTCTCTCTCTCTCTCTCTCTCTCTCTCTCTCTCTCTCTCTCTCTCTCTCCCCTTGTTTCCCTCAGTTGATTTTTGGTTTCCACTTTTTTCCAATTAATTTTGCCCTTCCCTTTTCCATTCCGTGCGTAATTTAATTTTGTTAGTCCCTCTCCACCACTTCTTCTTTTTTCTCTTTCTACTCTTCCTCTCCTTTCTTCTCCTTTCCTTCACAATCTCACGCCTCTTTTATCTCCCCGTCCATCTCCTCAATCTTACCCTTTCGTCTCTTCATTCTCCTTCCCTTCCTTTTCCTGCCACTTCTCGTCCTCCCGCGCCTCCTTCGCCTCCTACTCTTCCTCCTTCTCCTCCTCGTTTTCTGCCTCAAGTACATAACGAATCAAACCAACGAGTCAGCCAGGGACAACCATGGACAAATGACCAGCTAGTCAGCACTCAGCAGCCGCCAGCCGCCAGCCGCCAGCGTGTCCCGCCAGCCGCCACCACCACCACCATCCGCCTCTCCCAGTCTGTTGCCGGGGTGGCCGTGTAGCTCTGCTTTAAGGTAGTACTAGGGCGGCGGGGCTGGCGGGCTGTGGATCCTCATGTAGTAGGGCGGGTCATGGCGGGGAGTAGGGGCGTGAAGGAGAAGGGACAGGAAGAGGCGGAAAGAGGGAGGCGCGTGGACGGCGAGACAGGCTAGGGAGTGGCGAGGGAAAACTGACAGGGATGGAAGGAAGGAGGCAAGATGGTGGAGGAGGGGAAATGAGTGGGAGGAAGCAGGAAAGATAGCGGGTGAGAGAGGGAGAGAGAGGAGAGGTTGTCTGCTGGGGGGTTTGAGATGAAAGGAGGAGAGGTAGAGATAGGGAAAGAGTGAGTCAGACGGAGAGGAGAGGGGAAGAGAGGCAGAGGAGGGAGGGGGTTTGCAAAGGGAGTGGCAGGAGGTGGGAGAAGCAAGAAAGGCTATTGGAGGGGCAGGCGACGGGGTGACGGTGTAGGCAGCGGTGGAGGATGGAGGAGGAGGAGGAGGAGGGGCGAGAGGAAGGGACAGTAGGGAAAGAAACAACATCTTGGGAGTCTGAGGAGAGAAGGAAGGAAGGAAAGTTTATGAAATGTTGCTAGAAGGAGAAATGTTGGGGAGAGAAGGAAAGCTGGTGGTTAGAAAGTAGAGAGAGAGAGAGAGAGAGAGAGAGAGAGCAAATACGTTGTACATTTTTTCACTGGTAACAGTTTAATTTCGTCAGGGTAAGAAGTAAATTACAAGTAAATTACGCCCACGGAAAAATGGTGTGGGCTCAGAAAGAACATGAAACTCGTAAAGGGGGAAGGAAAAAAAAATGTTGCCGCATCCAAAAACAACAGGTTACCATTGTTGCCAGTGTTCCTACAGGCGTGGTAGTGTTAGTGGTCATAGTACTAGTAAGGATAGCGGCCATACTACTACTACTACTACTACTACTGCTACTACTACTACTACTACTACTAATTCTACTGTTAATGGTGTTAGCGTTGTTGTAATTTTACTGCTACTGTTACTATTCTTTTACTACCTCTAGTATATACTGTTATTACCACTATCACTACTACCATCACCACTGTATTACCACCACCAGGACCACTACCACCCCCGCCATACAAACAATAACAACAACATCTATCATCTATAATAACGAACAGAAGCAGACAATAAGTGAAGCTTCGATGCCCTTCAGGAGACAACACTAATTGGAGGTGTGCGAACGTCTTGTCTTGAGTGATGCGCCAACACACCCAGGTAGAGACGCAGGTGGGCGGGCTGGGGTGAAGGGCGCGAGGTGAGGCGAAGGGCAGGTGGCGTGGAAGGCTCAAGTGGAGGGCGTGATGCGAGGCTTCGGTGGTTCATCAAGGTGTGAAGCCCTGAAACCTTACGTTAAATGGTCCTGTTGAGGTGGTGGAACGAACGAAGTACCTGTGTGTGTGTGTTGGGGGAAGCCAAAATGGAAAAATGTTAAAAAAAGTAGTAGTAGTAGTAGTAGTAGTAGTAGTAACAGTAGTAATAGTAGTAGTAGTACTAGTAGATAGCAATAACGATAATAGTGACAGTAGTTCAAGCGACATCTGTATGATAACAATTACGACATTAATACAATAAATACATTTTCTCTGGAACACACACACACACACACACACACACACACACATTACTGATAAGCTATGTTAATGTTAATGAGGCCAATAAACAAGTGCAAATGACTGCGAGCACTCAGGCCTCTCCCGTGTGTGCATCATTCAGGCTGCCGATTGGTCATGAGGGTCGAGCTGCGCATCATGGGATTAACTGCATAATGTGAGCAAGGAAAGGATGGAACAGAAATACAGAGCAGGTGGTGGCGATGGTGCAGTGAGGTGATGCACTAACGTAACACTGCAAAAGGATACGAATTTTTACCATCAGACTTGTTCATGAGCAATGGAGCGAATGGAACAGAAATATAGAGCAGGTGGTGGTGATGGTGCCCTGAGGTGGTGAACTAATGCCACACTATATAGCTACACGAACTCGTAGCATCAGACTTCTTGCTTCTTACGAGGTTGTTATGTAATTAAGCTACACGTATTATAAGTGAAGGATGTAGGGCAGTAATCATTGAGACTCGAAGGAAGGAAAACGAAAAGAAAACTGCTAAGTATATTATGACGTGTTTATTGGTCCCTGCGAGGCTGTTTCCGACATGCTACACTGTGCTAATCCAAATGTAGGAGACTGCAGCCTGGGTAATTACAACTCAGGGCGTCTTAAACATTAATGATGCTCCTCACATGTTCAGCGGAAAAATAGTAAACAGTAAACATGGACGGAAAAAAAAAGTAAAGTGTAAAAGTTAGTGATGAAGTAGAGATTAGAGTGACGGATGCCATTAGTTTGATCCCTCTTATACGTGAAGGCTAGTAAAGCTTCGGCAGGCAGAGTGTGAAGCCTCGTTAGAGTGGGATAAAGCCTAGTTGATCCCTCAAAGGCAGCGTGGGTCCTTTTGATCTCTGCCTCATTACTTGACTAAATTGCTGTATTTAGTGAGTAGTTTCTTAGAGTGGCGGGCCGCTGCTCTGTTCCACAGGTGTTGCTTCCTGCCAGGTACACGTCTATAGACCGTCTACTGTAAAGCGACTCCTCGGTCTGGGACTGAATGGTGCCCTGGAGGAATGCGTGGCTATTAGATCTTGAGGAAAACCATGAGCTACCCTTGTGATAGTTGTGTAGATCAACAGAAAACAAGTATTAGTCACATCAAGTTAATTACATCATCAACAAGATACATGTTTTGAACCCAAGAGCTATTTTAAAGTAGACTGACTATAGTACTAGGGCGCTGTAGAGTTTTCTTTTTTTTTTTTTTTCATTATTATTTTTTGGTGCTAAATGTTTGCCGACGCTATCTCAAGACTGTTTTATTAGCTACGTGCTGCATGGCCGTGCGTGCTGGAATGGCTGACGGACAACGATTTTATGCACAATTTCACGACACTAAATATTCTGCTTTTCCTTTGAACTGTAGACGTTTTATATTCTTGATAGTGTGTTCATTTATTTCGGGTTCCCGGTGCTGTCCAAAGACTGTGCTGTGCTGGAGGTGGAGCTTGTCGGAACAGTTATCGATCGGTGGTTATACACAACTCAACCGCACTATATAACATACATAATTTTACTCTTTTGCTTTGAACTTCGGTGTCTTTTGGTGATTACAATGATAGTGGTGTTAGTATTCATTCTGTGTGTAAGCGGATGATGGAGCGAGTATTGGAGGCGACCAATCATCGGTGATACAAGACACTGAGACTTCACTCCTCGTTCGTTTCGGATTCAATCGATCCCTCAGATTTATCGACGGCAGTAGTGTGTCTGTGTCGTAAGGACGGACAGGTATTGATACTATCCGTGACCATGACCTTGAGTCGGCAACCGTGACTCAGATGAGCTGTCTCGCACCTGACGAGGCACCACCTGCACCACCCAGACAGGTACGGATGGGCCTCGCAGGGGTTATTAATTTCGCTGCACCGCCAAGTGTCTGTTAAGCGTCTGCCTGTTTGTCCCAGCTTGGGCGTCCTCCACTGTGCCTGTCAGCTAATCCAAGTGATGGGAAATGCAGGTGTGGAAATGCTAGCGTTGTCAGATGCAGTGGTGGGAGCGGTGTTTGTGCTCCTGTAGCCGCCATGGGGGAGTTGTCTTGGGTGTTTGGGTGTGTCCGCTTCACCTGGCGAGGGAGGGCGGCTTGTCTGGCGTGTGTGGAAGTCCGGCGCTGCCCCTCACTCATGCTTGTGACGTCAATGTGTGTGTGTGTGTGTGTGTGTGTGTGTGTGTGTGTGTGTGTGTCGCAGGCTTAAAAGGGAGGGGCACTTGATAAGGCTCACGCTACGCTGCAGCAGAACACACGGCAGGCTGGATGGAGTGTGCTGGTGGTGGTGGTGGTGGTGGTGGTGATTATACAGGATTGATGTGATCGTGATAGCAGTGCCGCTGTGGTGGTAGTGGTGAGGAATGAAGGTGGTTATGGTGGCAATAGAGGTGGTGTGTTGCAGTGGTGGAGAACAGTAGTAGTTGTTGTTGTAAGTGGTGGTGGTGGTAGTGGAAGTTTGAATATAGGCATGGTGGAAGTTCTTGTTTGGTGCTCTGGCATTTATGTGGTGGTGGTGGTGGTGGTGGTGGTGGTGGTGCAGCAGCAGCAGAGGCGTCGCGCATAGGTCACTCATTGATTTGTGGTGGTGGAGTGGGCGGGGATCGTGGTGGGAAGGCCGTGGGAGGCGGTGGTGGTGGTGGTGGTGGTGAGGAATGAGGGAAGCACTGGTAACGGAGAGAAAGAAATAATAAAGTGTAGAAGTAGTAATAGTAGCAATAGCAGCAGTAGAAGTAATAAAAATTGCAATAAAAAGATAGCACGTGTGTATAGGAAGAGATTAACGTCAGACTTTACCTGGGCGCACCTGTCCTCTTATTCTACCTTCCTCATTCTTACCCCCATCTCCCCACCCCTCTCTCCTCCCACACCTGCCTTAAAGGAAGAAAGGGGGAGTGTTAGGGAAGGGGGGAAGGGAGTGATGTGGTGCTGTTAATCTAATATTTACCTCGTTATTGTGAGGGGAAGTGTGTTTTTAGTGTGTGTGTGTGTGTGTGTGTGTGTGTGTGTGTGTGTGTGTGTGTGTGTGTGTGTGTGTGTGTGTGTGTGTGTGTGTGTGACCGTCAATTTTAACATACTCACACATATATACGTTCATACATATATATATAATATATATATATATATATATATATATATATATATATATATATATATATATATATATATATATATATATGTATATATATATATATATATATATATATATATATATATATATATATATATATATATATATATATATATATATATATATATATATATATATATATATATATATATGTATATATATATATATATATATATATATATATATATATATATATATATATATATATATATATATATATATATATATATATATATATATATATATATATATATATATATATATATATATATATATATATATGTATATGTATATATATATATATATATATATATATATATATATATATATATATATATATATATATATATATATATATATATATATATATATATATATATATATATATATATATATATATATATATATATATATATACGTACGTTCATCCATACAGTAATACACAGGAAATGAAACATAAACACTACGTACAGTACGCAGACATGAAGGATGCTATTGATTAGATTTTGTCTGTGTACTTGATAGGAAGCCATAATATGAAGGTGTATGCGTGCGTGCGTGTGTGCCGCTGTCTGTACGAAAGTTGGTCAGTCAGTCTCTCTCTCTCTCTCTCTCTCTCTCTCTCTCTCTCTCTCTCTCCCCCCTTTGATACTTCATAATTTATACATGAAATTGGCTTCATCGATTCATTTCCACGGTGAATGAAGCACCAACACACTGAATGAAGCACACTTCCTTCCCCCTCCTCTGCACCTCAGCCTCCCTCCCTTCCTCGTCCCATTCCCTCTCCCATTCCCTCCTTTTCCCCTTCCCGTCCCGTCTCATTCCCCCTCCCACTCCCATCAACACTTCCAAGAGAGTAATAAATTTCCGGGAGGTCTTTCTTTCGTGACCTCCAAAGAGAGAGAGAGAGAGAGAGAGAGAGAGAGAGAGCGTTACGTGACAGCTGGTTGTGAGTTTTTACAGTACACCTGATTTCTTTTTCTTTCATTGTCAGCGTGCTCGCGTTGTATCTTCCACTACTCTTGTCTCCTTCCTTGTTTTCATTCATTCTTCCTCTTCCCTTCCTCTCGTTCCTTCTTCCTCCTCCTTTTTTATTCACTTTCACTTTCCTCATGCGAGTCTTTTTATTCCTTCCTTTCCCTTTCATTTGCACCCCCGCGTCTCTCACTCCCTCCTCCTGTCCTCCCCCCTTAATTCCTCCTCCTCCTCCTCCTCCTCCTAGTACCTCCGCATGCCACCCGCTTCCTGTGCAATCAGATTCTGTGCGAAAATTCACTTCCTACGAACCTGACCACCGTACTCCCGCGCTTTAACAATTCTAAGCTTGCTGACACCGGGACGTGCTGAGCGGCTGGCTGAAGGAACTATAGCGACCACGTACTTATGGGGTTAGTGAAAACATTCTCTCTCCTATGTTATGTGTGGGGAGGGTGTGTTTTATCGCAATTTGAGGGAATGAGTGTGTGTGTGTGTGTGTGTGTGTGTGTGTGTGTGTGTGTGTGTGTTTGTTTGTTGGAGTGTGTTAGTGTGAGAGTTCGCTGCACTAAAGATGTTCGTGTGTGTGTGTGTGTGTGTGTGTGTGTGTGTGTGTGTGTGTGTGTGTGTGTGTGTCTGTCTGTGTAATGGCAGTTCCTATCTCTTGAGAGGAGGTGGTGATCACAATAGTAGTAGTAGTAGTAGTAGTAGTAGTAGTAGTAGTGACAGTGATATTACTAGTGTGAAAGCAACGGGGCGTAGAGAAGACGGCGGAGACACAGAAGCAGAAGCAGCAGGAGCAGCAGCGGGAGGAGGAAGTAAGATAAAGGTGGGCGGGAGAGGAAGGAGGTGTGGGCGTTGTCTGTGGGTTATGGGTGCTGTGTTTCCGAGATGAGTTGTGGCTGCGAGGGCGTGGCGAGGGCGTGGCGAGAGAGAATCTAACAGGGAGAGTGGTCGTGTGGATAGGAAGAAGACCTGAAGATGTGGATATACCATGTCGTTTTGTTCCTCACGAGTTGGCGTTCCGGATGGCGAGGTGGTGGCGGGTTTTGAGAGTCAGACACGGAGGAGGAGGGAGGAAGAGGAGAGGAGAGGAGAGAAAGAGAGAAGGAGAGAGGAGGAAAGAAAGGAAGGAAGTTGTATGAGAACTTGAGACTCTTCCTGGGAATCTAATTTAATCGATGTGCTGAACGTGGTCATGTGCGCAAGTTTCTTTTTTGAGGCAGTGAGATGTGAGACTTGGGCGTGGCAGGGAGGCGTGTGTGGAAGTTGCAAGGGTAGGGCTGTTTGAAGATGGGGTGGTGCGTGGTGCTGTGTAGGCGTGGCAGGGACTATGTGTGTGTGTGTGGCGGCGCGGTGGGGTGAGGAGTGGTGGTGGTGGTGGTGGTGGTGGTGGTGGTGGTGGGGAAATGTAAATGTAAGGCACTACATTCGCTACCTTCACGTCAGGCATGTCCGGACCTGCTGCTTGATCTGTTTGTTTGTGTGTAGCTGGCTGGCACTGGCACTCACTCACTCTCTCTCTCTCTCTCTCTCTCTCTCTCTCTCTCTCTCTCTCTCTCTCTCTCTCTCTCTCTGTTATTCTGTTCAGCTTTCTCATTAAGTTTCCTTCTTATCTTGATTTTTCATCTCCTCCTCCTCCTCCTCCTCCTCCTCCTCCTCCTCCTCCTCCTCCTCCTCCTCCTCCTCCTTCTCCTGGTTCTAGCCACAGTGTTTTCTTGCAATCTGTATGTTCTCTCTACTTTAACGTTGCTTGCTGTGCTTTGTGCTTACCTGCCTTGCTCCTACATCAGGCTCCCCTCACTGATGCCTCATTTCTGCCAGCCTCACCGTCACTGCGCCTGCCTCTTCCTCCTCCTCCTCCTCCTCCTCCTACATGCCAAAGCTTCAAATTATTCACCCCTTTCCATTTCATTTTTTTCTTCCTTTACTGTTTAATCTTTGCTGTATTTTTTTGTTCGTGCTTGATTTCTTTTCTTCTTTGTTTCTTCATTCTCCTCTTTCTCCACCACTTCTTTCTCCTCCTCCTCCTTCTCCTCCTCCTCCTCTTCTTTGTCTTCCTTGCCACAGCTGCGAATTATTTGCTCTTTCGTATTTTTAATTTTCGTTTATCATTCTTTGGGAGTTTCCTCGTGTTTAGTTTCCTCCTCCTCCTCCTCCTCCTCCTCCTCCTCCTCCTCCTCATTTTATTTCGTAATCCCGTTCGTATTTGTCACGTTGCTCTCCTTTCAGTTCCCTGTTTACTCTCTCTCTCTCTCTCTCTCTCTCTCTCTCTCTCTCTCTCTCTCTCTCTCTCTCTCTCTCTCTCTTGTGCGAAGAGAGTTGTTTGCATTCAGGGCGGGTCACTCGTTTCCTCTTCCTCCTCCTCTTCCTCCTCTCTCTCTCTCTCTCTCTCTCTCTCTCTCTCTCTCTCTCTCTCTCTCTCTCTCTCTCTCTCTCTCTCTCTCTCTCTCTCTCTCTCTCTCTCTCTCTCTCTCTCTCTCTCTCTCTCTCTCTCTCTCTCTCTCTCTCTCTCTCTCTCGTGCCATTAGCTGGAGGTGTGATGTTCTTGGGTTCTCCTGAGGGCGTCGGTCGGAGTCTTGTATCCTCCTGTATCCCCGGGCGAGACTTTTAACGCCAAAATGAAGCCAAATTGGAGGCGGCGCTGCTGAGGGTCACGGGCGAGGCAGAAAGCATTTCCGCCTGCCCTATTCTGGGGAGCCGTGAACGAAAAATAGGTGTGGTTAATATTTTTTTTCTTTTCGTTTTTTTGTTTCCTGTGTTTTATGGCTACGTTTTTATTGTGTGTGTGTGTGTGTGTGTGTGTGTGTGTGTGTCGGGTATCGTGTGTGTGTGTGAGGTAATTGAGGGTGATTATGGGTGGAATGAGTGTGTGTGTGTGTGTGTGTGTGTGTGTGTGTGTGTGTGTGTGTGTGTGTGTGTTTAGGAGGAGGAGGACGGCGGGGGAGTGTTATGGAGTGGGGTAAAGTGAGGGTTAGGTGAGTGTGTGTGTTAAAACAAGTTATATGCCCATTACTGGTTTATTTTACTATTGTGTGTGTGTGTGTGTGTGTGTGTGTGTGTGTGTGTGTGTGTGTGTGTGTGTTTGTGTACCTAAGAGTTCTTGGAGGTGGTTGTGGTGGTGATGGCGGCGGTGCGTTGGTAGCGGCGGTGGCAGTGGGCAGGAGAGTCATTCTGGTGCAGTAATGGTGCAGTGGGGGGTCGGGGTGGGGCGGGGCGGGGCTGAGCGGGTCGGGGCGGGGTGAAGTGGGTGGAGGAGAAGATTCGCTCGATGTAGCTAGCCGGCGTGGTGGTGCTGGCGGTGGTAGTGGTGGTAGTGGTGACAGTCTTTGGTGTGTTTGGAAGCGATTTGTCGTTAGGAATTAATTGCAAAGTGGTGGTGGTGGTGGTGGTCTAACTGGTGTGGATTGCCGGGCATGTTGTTGTGGTGGTTAGTGGTGGTGTTACTGGTGGTGGCGTGATGGGTAATGGCGGCGGTATACGAGACGGCAGGTGTAAATGATGGTGGTGGTGGTGGTGGTGGTGGATCGTTTTGATGTTAATGGTGGTTAGAGTGATGATACTCTTAGTGGTGGTGGTGGTGGTGGTGGTGGTGGTGGTGGTGAGAACGTGCTGCACCGGTACCAGATGTTCAATCCATTATAGCCTCCGCTTAACACATTTGCACTGTCACCACCACCACCACCACCACCACCACCTCCTCCTTCTCCTCTACCACCACACCCAGCTACATCACCACCGCTTCCTTCATCACAAGAGCCTTAACCCACCACCACCACCACCACCACTACACCAACACTGCATTATTCTGATATATTCGAAAACCCATTAGTTTCGTGTTTCCCTCCCACTTCCTTCTGTCCTTCCTTCCCTCTAGTATGCCTCTCTCCCTCTCCTCCTTCTCCTCCTACTCCTCTTTTTATCCCACCCCTTCCTTCCTCTTCACTACCACCACCACCACCTTCCTCCTCCTCCTCCTATTTTACTGGTTCCCGTTTTCTTCTCTTTATTACCCTCCTTCCTTCTCCTGCCTCACTGCCTCCCCTCTCCTCCACTCCTCTCCCTCTCCTCAGTCCTCAGCCGCGCCCCTTCTTCCATACTGGCGCCTTCCCCTCCTTTCCCCTCCCTTCCCCTCCGTTCCCTTCCCTTCCTTTCCTCTTCCCTTCACTACAAAACATGCTTTTTGTGTTTAGTATTCCAAAGCGAGTTTCCCAAGTCCGTTTTATCTTTCAATAGATTTTTCCCCTTGCGCGCGCGTGTGTGTGTGTGTGTGTGTGTGTGTGTGTGTGTGTGTGTGTGTGTGTGTGTGTGTGTGTGTGTGTGTGTGTGTGTGTGTGTGTGTGTGTGTGTGTGTGTTTCTGTCTCATACGTATTTATTCTTGGGCAGCTTGTTCTAATCATCCTCGTTAAAATTCTGGCTCAGACTTTGTTTCCTCCCTTCTAATCCCTCTTTTCTTTTTTTTATTCTTTTTCTTCTTCCTCCTCCTCCTCCTCCTCCTCCTCCTCCTCCTCTTCTTCTTCCCCCTTCTCCTCCTCCCTCCACCACGTCTTCATTTTTTTCCCTCTCAATTTCCTCTCTGATCCGTGTTTCCCTCTGCTCTACACTGAACAACTTTTCCTCTCTCCACCACGATTACCTCATCCTTTTCCTATTCCTACACTTTCCCCTTCCTCCTCCTCCTCCTCCTCCTCCTCCTCCTCCTCCTCCTCTTCCTCCCTTCCTCCTTCCCTTCCGGATTCTCCCTCCCTCTCTCTAAATCATCTCACGTAACCATTGCCTCTGCCATGACACTATCCATATCACTTTTTCCTTTCCTCCACCACCTTTCCCATTTCTCTCCCCGTTCATTATTCTCTCTCCTTCCTCTCTTTCTCTCCCTTGACCACCAATCCTCTCTCAAGGTCACTGGAGGGGAGGAGAAAGGGGGTTGAATGTGGGAAAAGGGGGAAGGCGGTTGAAGTCCATTGATTTTCACCCAAGTAGTAAAGGAAGGGAAGAGAAGGGAAGGGAAATAGGTAAGTGTGAGGTGGGTGGAGTTATTTCACCCTGTAGGCCTATTTTTCTTTGCCCCCTTATTTCCGTATAGGCTTAGAGGTGATTGAAGGAGGGTTTATAAGAGGGATCCGATCTCTTATGTATGGTTTGGAAGGGAAGGGAAGGTTAGATTAGGTTAAATTGGTGAGTGTTTGTTTGTCTGTTGGTTTGAGGGGTTTTGTTTAGTGTGTGTGTGTGTGTGTGTGTGTGTGTGTATAATTTCGTCGGTTTATGTTAGTGTATGTCTGTTTCCGTCTAGTTTGTTGTTGTTCTTGGTTCTCTCTCTCTCTCTCTCTCTCTCTCTCTCTCTCTCTCTCTCTCTCTCTCTCTCTCTCTCTCTCTCTCTCTCTCTCTCTCTCTCTCTCTCTCTCTCTCTCTCTCTCTCTCTCTCTCTCTCTCTCTCTCTCTCTCTCTCTCTCTCTCTCTCTCTCTCTCTCTCTCTCTCTCCACAGCCTTCATTAAGGCCACAGCCTTCATTAGCACAAAGGCCACACACAAGTCACAGACACACACACACACACACACACACACACACACACACACACACACACACACACACACACACACACACACACACACACACTTCCCATTCCCCATGTGCATAATTTACCAATGCGCGTTACCACACCTCAGTATGACAGTTTTTATGGCTGTATACCGAAAATACGTGAACATTACGACCATACACGCACATACACACATGCATAACCTACATACACACATTAATGGAGCACAGAGTTAGTGTTGTGTGCGTTGCGTCATGTTGTAAACGTAAGAAATAAATCTGCTTTGTGTGTGTGTGTGTGTGTGTGTGTGTGTGTGTGTGTGTGTGTGTGTGTATGTGTGTGTGTGAGCTTATGGCGAACCACAATAGTGAAAGTAAAACTACAAAATTACCCGAGCCCTGTTTACCTCCCCTTGCCTGACCACTGCACGGCCTTGAGGTGAGGGGAGACCTGAGGGAAGGGGAGAAAAAGAGAGAGGGGGGAGAGTACAGCAGAGAGAGAGAGAGAGAGAGAGAGAGAGGAAGGCAACGTGCTTAAGAGCGATGTTCTGTGCCTCTTTTATTTAGCACTTCAAAAGTTTTTATTAAAGAGTTGAGTGTTCGCTTGTACTATCTGACCCTCGTGAGGTGGAAGAAAGGGGGAAGGAGGGAGCGGGAAGAGGGGAAAGGGGGAGGGGAAGGGGGGAATAGGGGATGATGTAGGTACTGTGTTTGTACTGGTTGACTGGTTGACCTATTGAGCTGATTTTTGTGTGCATACTCTCTGACCTCCACTTTATGTATATTTATTCATTCATCTCTTTATTTTTGTTGTTGTTGTGCTTTGGTTGTTACGTGAGTGAGTGTGGTTTGTTATAACTTAGTCCTTGTTCTTGTCATTTCTCGTTTTCTTTTTTTTTTTTTTTTTTTTCTTTATTCTTCTCTTTTCTTGCGGTACAGTGCGTCATATTCAGAAACACTTCTCTCTCACGGCGACTATTTTCAAAGGCCACAAAGACAATTAACCGATTCCTAAAGGTAATTTGTCTTGTTGGTAATGCAGAAACCTTATTAACATGGCACTAGAATTACAGAAACACCCTTAAAAACCCGTGTAACTTCAACTAGAACCCTTTGAAAATAATGGTGGAGGTGAGACGTAGAAGTGTTTCAGAATATGAGACAGTATTGTGTTACGTTGTGTTGCGTTCCCCTCGTGATCGTGTTCTGGTCGCGGTGACAGAACAGATTCGACGCGACAGTTGCGAGAACACGCGTGCCTGCACATCGTAGAACACACGTGATCTCATTTTGTTCACCGTATGTTTGATGCTTATGTGTGTTTTTTTTTTTTTTTTTTTTTTTTTCTCTCGGCGTGTCACTCATTGTTGTCTGTTGCCTCTTGCCGACACACACACACACACACACACACACACACACACACACACACACACACACACACACACACACACACACACACACACTTTCACGCACTTAAGTATTTTCATGATACGTCAGTTTTCACATTTCATCACCACACAATTCTTTTTTCTTTTCCTCCTCAAAATGCGGCAATTTTTTCGTGGCACACTCTTATTCTTCTTTAAAAAGTCTGAATTCTTCGTTCTCTGCCCCGGAACTCTGTGGGAAACTTTGGAACATTCCCCGCAGATGGCGCCACGGTTAGGACGCGTCGCTGTTCATCGCAACATTTCCCATAAAACTGATGCAGAACTTGTACCCACTTTTTAATCCCCGCGCTGAAGGAAAACGGGAAGCGAGAATGATGTTACGAGGTGGATGCTGAGACGCGAGACAGACAGAGACGCGCCAAGCATGCGGGGACACCGGGAGACAGTCATTTGTTTCCACTACGCGCTCTGATGGCCGAACTTGAGACTGATGATGCCTCTACAGTGTGTCAGGGCCAGTTTGGCGTGGCGGCGCTCACATACGACCCCTAAACCAGCGGGCGGCCAAGTAAATGTCCACTAAACGATGCTAGATTGTGTCCATTAGGCAGAGAGAGATGCGTTTAATTGATGTTTCGGTGCTTCCATTACTCACATGTTAACGACGTCTAGGGAGGTGCGGCGGGAAAGTGGGTCGCGTCGGAGAAAGAGGAAGAAGAGGAGGAGGTGGCAGAGGAGGAGGAGGTCGGTGAAGAAGGTCGTTCCCGTTCCCGCCAACTTCACGCTGCGGCAGAAGGAAACACGAGCTAAAAATAGAGCCAAGAATGAAGTCAATAATGTTTTCCTTCTCTGCAGTGATTTGGATTCGAGTTGCGGTGATAAAGATTGTAGTAATAATGCCATACTTTGCTCCCACTCGGCATAATCTTCTCGGATGGTAAAAAATTCTAATGACGCAATGTTTTATTCGGTCACTCACTCGTTGCATCTCTCTTGATTTCAAGTTCTGGTAGTGAAAATAGTTAATGATGTCCATATTTTACTCACGCAATTTAAATTCCTTGGGTTTCGATGATAAAAATTGTAGTGATAATGTTTTTTCTTTGCCATTTGGTCTTCAGTTTGAGTTTCAATGATAAGAGTTTGTAGTAAGGGTTCAGTATTTTCCCATAGCCAAGAGGTGACTTGAGAGACGTGGGATGGGTTTCTGCGTGGCATCCATGAGGGAATTAGACCAGAAACTTGGCAGAAAAGAATTTTAACCACACACAAAAAAAGATTCAGTGAGTCACGCGCTAAAGAGATAAATGAACCAGCCAACAAAAGACCATCGCACATCAACGCAACTTTTGTTCCCATCCTCGCACATTTCACTGCATTTTTTAAACATTTAATTTGTTTTTCTACATTTTTTATTACTTGTTTTTTTGGTAAATATTTGTTTATTATTTAGAATTACCACTACCATTACTACTACTACTACTACTACTACTACTACTACTACTACTACTACTACTACTACTACTACTACTACTGCTACTACTACTACTACTACTACTACTACTACTACTACTGGTACTACTACTACTACTACTATTACTACTACTACTACTACTATTACTACTATAACCACTATTACCACTATTACCACTATTACTACTACTTGTAATGATACAGCTACTTCTACTACTTCCACTATTACTGCCACTACTATTACTTCTACTACTACTACTACTACTACTACTACTACTACCACTACCGCACCACCTCCACCACCATTACTACTACTGCTGCCACTACCATTACTACTACTACTACTACTACTACTACTACTACTACTATTGTGATGATGATGATGATGAGAGACAGACAGACAGACAGACAGACAGACAGACAGACAGAGAGAGAGAGACAAACTTAACATTCACAACCTCACTCCCTTAACAATCATCCCCCCCCACACCTCCCACCTCCCCTCATTCCGTCGCAACCTACACCTCGCTTCATCACGCCGCCTCTAATGACGGTGGGAAGGAGAAAGAGGGTCGAGGGAGAGGAAGTGGGAGAGGGAGAGGGAAGGAGAGAGAGAGAGAGAGTAAGCTAGAGGAGTGACGACTAAAATACTGTGGTTTCCGATGAAAAAAAATGGGAGAAATAAACAAAAAAAACGGGGTGAGAGTTCTAATGGTGGTGGTGATTGTGGTGAGACAAAGAAATAAGGGCGAGGACAAGTAATGGTGGTGATGACGGTGGTGGTGGTGGTGGTAAATTATTGTTGTTGTTGTTGTTGTTGTTGTTGTTTGGGTGACGAGCCAGACAGGTAAGCGTGGATTCCGTGGATTAGTAGAATGGGTAACGAAGGAGCTGGAGAACTGTGGCGAGAAGGGACGAGAAGTTACTGTGACGTGGGCTTGAATTGTTGCAGTGGTGGTGGTGGTGGTGGTGGTGGTGGAAGGCGGGAGGGTGGGAAGGAAGGAAAATGCTGGTGACAGGCGAATAAGTGTGGCAGCGGGAGGAGGAATTATGATGATGGCAGGAGAGTAATGGCGACGGGAGGAAAACTGAGGCAGGAGGAGGAGGAGGAGGAGGTGGTAGGGTGTGATGAAAGAGAAGCAGAAGCGACAGGAGAGTAAGCGGAAGAAATATGGCGATGAATAATGGAGGATACGGAAACAAAACGAAAAGTGCATGACATCTCCGTTATTGAATTGAATTATGATGATGATGATGATGATGATGAGTAAGTGTAACAATGGAAACTTTACATGTAGATTCAAGATAAAGTAAAGCAAAGCAGAAAGTAATACAGAAACATGCACTATTTAAAGACGAACACACACACACACACACACACACACACACACACACACACACACACACACACACACACACACACACACACACACACACACACACACACACACACACACACACACACAGCAAAGTAAACAAAAAAAGACAGTCGATATGAGGCGATACAGGGATATTTGATGCGAAATGGAACATCAAACACAGGCAAATGCAGGGTACATTATTGCTTCTATCGGTGCTGCTGCCTGTGTGTGTGTGTGTGTGTGTGTGTGTGTGTGTGTGTGTGGGTGTGCGCGCGTGTGCATGTGTGCGCGCCTATATGTGGAGGAAGAGAAGGACAGGACAAGGAAACCAACAACACTATCATTACATTTCCTTCACGCCTGCACCACCACCACCACCACCACCAATACCACTACCATCATACGCACCACTTACAACCTTGAAGCCACGAAGTCGTACAAACTGCATACCTTGAAGTCTTTACGCTACCGTCTGCTCCTACATTTCCCGCCCACCACCCGGTTCATTGGGGGATGGAAGAGGAAAAGAACACGAGAAAGAAGGATCAGAAGTGCAAAGATAGCATAGAGTTGTGACAGAATGATAGATCCACAAAGTGACATTCTTTACGAAGGAAGAATAGGTAAGGGAAGAGAAAAAAAGTAAAGAAAATGGGGAAAAGGATAGGTAATGAGGTCACGTGGTGGAGAACACGAGTATAAAGAATCAGAAGTACAAAAAGAGGATAGAATAGTGACAGAATGATAGATCCACCATGTCACATGTATTTATTAGAAAGAATAGGTAAGGCAAGAGGAGAAGAGTAAAGAAAATGGGGAAAAGAATAGATATTGAGGTCATGTGATGGAAGGAAGGGTATCTAATGCAAGAGGATGGGGAAGTGGGAGGTTACTTGAAGGGGGAAGTGAAGGGGGTGGGGGTAGGGAGCTTTGAAGACTGGGGAGAACAAGGGAGGTAAATCTACTGTAATCAGCTGCAGAATTCATCCCTTCCACCCTCTCAGAAGCTCGTCATTATCGCAGACTTTAATTAAGAGAGAGAGAGAGAGAGAGAGAGAGAGAGAGAGAGAGAGAGAGAGGTAATTTCCGTCGGTGATGTATGTGACAAGTCTGCTTTGGTCTTTTTTATCGGTGTTTAATATGAAAGCGTGATGGATTGTTGGTGTGTGCAGCGAGCCACGTGTGACTTGATTAAATTGTTTTGTTACGAGAGAGAGAGAGAGAGAGAGAGAGAGAGAGAGAGAGAGAGAATTCTTAACAAGGACATCGTTTGTTACCGAAAGCAGAATTGCAAAGAGAAATCACCGCATGCATGGAGGAGACGCCTTTGTGTGTGTGTGTGTGTAATTCACTGTTTGATCTGCTGCAGTCTCTGACGAGACAGCCAGACGTTACCCTACGGAACGAGCTCAGAGCTCATTGTTTCCGATCTTCGGATAGGCCTGAGACCAGGCACACACCACACACCGGGACAACAAGGTCACAACTCCTCGATTTACATCCCGTACCTACTCACTGCTAGGTGAACAGGGGCTACACGTGAAAGGAGACACACCCAAATATCTCCACCCGGCCGGGGAATCGAACCCCGGTCATCTGGCTTGTTAAGCCAGCGCTCTAACCACTGAGCTACCGGACCGTGTGTGTGTGTGTGTGTGTGTGTGTGTGTGTGTGTAATTCACTGTTTGATCTGCTGCAGTCTCTGACGAGACAGCCAGACCTTACCCTACGGAGCGAGCTCAGAGCTCATTATTTCCGATCTTGGGATAAGTCTGAGACCAGGCACACACCACACACCGGGACAACAAGGTCACAACTCCTCGATTTACATCCCGTACCTACTCACTGCTAGGTGAACAGAGGCTACACGTGAAAGGAGACACACCCAAATATCTCCACCCGGCCGGGGAATCGAACCCCGGTCATCTGGCTTGTGAAGCCAGCGCTCTAACCATTGAGCTACCGGGCCGTGTGTGTGTGTGTGTGTGTGTGTGTGTGTGTGTGTGTATGTTTCAGATGCGACAGGTGTGAGCAGCGAGCGTGTGTATTGCAAGGGGACAGGTGCTGGTAAAGAGGATGTGCGCTGGATGAAGCAACCGGGTGTGTAGCTTCGGTGGCGTTGGTGATGCAAGTAACAGGTGCATCAAGTTAGCGGGCCTCTCATTAAGGCGGGTGTGTTTACAGGTGTGTGTGCTGTCCCTCTCTTCACCGCCTCTTAATTACCTGTCTTCTTGGAACGTTACAAACCCGCGGACGCAAAGGAGACGGAAGAGAGAAAGAGAAAAACAGTGAAAGAGAATACATGGAAAATGAAGAAGCCGCTAATTAAAACTCCGCTATTCCGCAAACTGGTAATTAATGGGAATCCTAGTTTAGTGTTTCGTGCTGTGTGGTTCGCGGTTCGTGGTTCGCCCTGCACTGGTTCGTACATTAGCGGGAGTGACGTGCGGGGTTAAGTTTACGTGGCGCTGCGTTTTCAAGGTTCTCAAGGCCACGGAATCTTATTTTCTAGCCTGGTTCAGAATCTTTCAGTCGCCAGATCAAGGTGAAATCAGACTCAATCCCTCTCCCTCCGCCTCCATTACTTTCTCCTCCTCCTCCTCTTCCTCCACTCCTCCACCTCCTTTTTTCTTCTTCCTCCTCCTCCTTTCTTTTCTTCTTCTTCCACCTCCTCCTCCTTTCTTTTCTTCTTCCACCTCCTCCTCCTTTCTTTTCTTCTTCTTCCTCCTCCTTCTTCTTCTTCCTCCTCCTTCTCTTCTTCTTCCTCCTCCTTCTCTTCTTCTTCCTCCTCCTTCTCTTCTTCTTCCTCCTCCTCCTCCTCCTCCTCCTCCTCCTCCTCCTCCTCCTCCTCCTCCTCCTCCTCCTTTTCCTCCTTTTCCACTCCCGCCGAATCTTTACTGTCACAAGAGCGTTCAATGCAGAGCCACGCTGAAGAGTCTTGATTTTTCCGGATTTTTTTCTTTTTTCTTTTTGCTTCAGTTTTCCGGTTGATTGGGTCACGTCGCCGCATTACCTTTACTCACGTCTACTTACCGCCATGTCACACCACGCCACACCACTTTCAGCTTCACCGGTATCAACCACTTGCTTACTACATATACCTGAGTGCGCGTCCTCGTCTCTGGACTTCTGGATGCAGTCGAGTGTTCCTTCTGTCAGTCTCGTTCTGTCATTCATTTACGCCTCGCTGGATATTTGTGTGTGTGTGTGTGTGTGTGTGTGTGTGTAGGAATTTACTGTATCTTTTTTTTTCTCTATCTCTTTTTCTCGTTTAATGTTCAATGTGCAGTGTTGAGTCACGAAAATGTTGGGAAAGTTAGTAATTGTGGTTGTTTTTTTTCTCCGTTCTTGTGTCTTTCCTTCTTTTTGACGGCGTGAAGAAAGAAGAGCTCAATACTCAATCTCCCTCCGCCATTTAGGACTCGGCACTCTTTCACCGTCACGCTACAACCATGAACTTGCCGCCCCTGCACGCTAACACTTCTTCCTGTTGCTGCTGCTGTTGTTGGTGCTGGCCTGCCCCTTCACACACACACACACACACACACACACACACACACACACACACACACACACACTATCCTATCCACACGAAGGTACCTACACTTTTCACCACACCCTTTTTCCCTCCCTTCCTTTCATTCCCTCCCCCTTACCTACATTTTGCCTCACTAGCCGTCCCTCGATCCAATATCTACATCGTGCCACACCTTACTGTACCCTCCATCATGCCTGCACACCCTCCACCACACCCTCTCTTATTTTCCCTCCCTTATCTATATATTCTATCACACTGCTAGTACCTGACACCCTACCACACCCTTTAGCATACCTATATTTTTCTATCTCACACCTTACGACACCAATCAGCATATCTACACTCCTATACAGTTACACCCTTAATACATATACACTCACACCTTACCACACCGATATACGCACGCCCATGTTCTCACTACCATTACAATTACAAGTTCCTTATCATAGCACCACCGCCACCACTAACACGATCCCCTCCTTCCTGCCTTCCTTCCTTCTTTCGTTCCCCCTCGTGAGTCAGAGGGGAAGGAGGCAATCCAGCGACCACCACTCGTAACCCTCAAAGTCTCGTAACTCTGCCGGGGAGTGACCAAGGCACCGCGGGGGTCTGGGATGTCGGGGTCTGGGGCGGCGTTACCCTAGACTTCTTCATCTTCTTACCTCCTCCTCCTCCTTCACCTCCTTCTCCTCCTCCTCCTTCACCATTTCAAAGTTTTAGGTGCTACTACTATTGCTGCTACTACGACTAAGGCTATTCTTACCACACACTATAGCTACTACTACTACTACTACTACTACCTTCTTTTCAAACTTTTAGCTCCTACTACTGCTATTACTATTCTTACTACTATTATTATTACTGTTACTACTTTTATTTCAAACTTTCAGCTACTATTTACTAATATTACCACTATTACTGCTACTACCACTACTACTATTACTACTACTACTACCACCACCTTCTCCTTTACGAACCCTTGCCTACTATTTCTACAACTACTGCAATAGCCACCACCACTACCATCGCCACCACCACCAACACCACCACCATCTTTATTTCTTCACCCCACTCCATTACTCTTTCTTTCTCAACATCATTTCTTTCATTATCCTTTATTACATTTCTTTCATCCATCATCTTCTTCGTTCTTATTATCATCATTCTGAGGTTATTTTCTTTTGCTTCCCCCTCCTTTGTGGTGGTGGTAGTGATGGTGGTGGTGGTGGTGGTGGTGGTGGTGGTGATGGTGGTGGTGGTGATGGCGACAGTACCACGTCACGTCCTTATCTATTCATTCATCTCCATTAATTTTCCATTTCTATCCCCTCAGACACTTCATCTATTCTCCTTCATCTCATTCCTCTCATTTCCTCTTCCCCTTCTGCTGCCTCTTCTCTTGCTCCTCTTCCTCCTTCCCCTCCCTCCTCCACTTCCTCTTCCTCCTCCTCCTCCTCTTTCTCTTCCTCTTCCTCTTATTTGTCAGGAAAGTTTCTACGGCAATATTTATCCGCTCTGTCAGTCAGTCTTTTATCTTTTAATCTCCTCGACCTGTCATCTCCCCTTCTCCTCCATCACTAGCCTGTCGCGTCTTCCCTCTTCCTCCCCCTCACCTATTGTTCTCATGTTTATCCTCTCTCTCTCTCTCTCTCTCTCTCTCTCTCTCTCTCTCTCTCTCTCTCTCTCTCTCTCTCTCTCTCTCTCTCTCTTGGTTGACTCTCGTGCATTCTCTCCGTCTTTGTTTGTGCCTTCCCTTCCTCCCTATTTTTCCCTCCCGTCTCTCCGCCACTCTCCAAGCCTCTCACTAGCCGCCTCTCCTCCATTCACTCTCTCCTCTCGTTTCCCTCACAGCCACTCTCGTCTCTTTCCCCCCGTTCTTGTTCTCTCTTCTCCCCTTCAAGCCTCGCTCTTCCCACTTTCCCTCCTCCCGTTACCCCGTCCTGTACTTCCACCTCTTTTTTTTTTTTCCCTACTCATCTCAAGGGCTTCTCCTCCTCTCTCCTCCTCCTCCTTCTCCTCTTCTTCTTCCTCTTTCTTGTATGATACCATCTCTGTACCTTCCACATCTTCCCTCTCCTGGTTTCCCTCCCTTCTTTCCCCCACGACCTAAGTCTCCTCCTACTCCCTACCCCCATCCTGCTGCCTTCCCACTCCCTCCCACCCCCTCAGCTTGGTGGATATTGATCAGGTCTGTCTGGGTGAGGGGGTGTCTAGTCTCTCGTGGGTGCTACTACACAAGGTCGCTAGTTCCAGGCTCTCTCTCTCTCTCTCTCTCTCTCTCTCTCTCTCTCTCTCTCTCTCTCTCTCTCTCTCTCTCTCTCTCTCTCTCTCTCTCTCTCTCTCTCTCTCTCTCTCTCTCTCTCTCTCTCTCTCTCTCTCTCTCTCTCTCTCTCTCTCTCTCTCTCTCTCTCCTCTCTCCTCTCTCCTCTCTCTCTCTCTCTCTCTCTCCTCTCTCTCTCTCTCTCTCTCTCTCTTCCTCCTCTCTCTCTCTCTCTCTCTCTCCTTCTCCAACGTCCTGGCCATAATTCATCCCCTTTTTCACACTCGTTCTTGAGAGAGAGAGAGAGAGAGAGAGAGAGAGAGAGAGAGAGAGAGAGAGAGAGAGAGAGAGAGAGAGAGAGAGAGAATGTATGTGTGTGTAAAAGAAAAGGAAGAGGAATGGGTAGAATGCAAGAAGGATATGAGAGAGAGAGAGAGAGAGAGAGAGAGAGAGAGAGAGAGAGAGAGAGAGAGGAAGACAATGAGGTGCCGTGATGGTCTCCCGCCGGTTGCCTTCTGAAATTACTGAGCAAACAGACGCCGGAGGAAACTTGCTGACTTTACTGATTCGCTGGGAGGAAGTGGCGCAATAAAACACACAATAAACCGGAGAAAAGATCGCGCTCAGATAAACCAACCGATTTAATTTCGAGGTGAGGTAAAGTTCGTTAGGTTGAGTTAACCCCTTCAATCCTGGGACACATTTTTACCATGGAATTTGTGTACGATTAGGCCATTTTATTGACATTAGGAAGGGGCTATGGAGGTCACAAGATTAACAGCCAGACTCCTCACTATTTTAATACCTCACATAAGTTTCTAAAATTGTATAAAATCACCAAATAGTCACCAGAATAAGCGTGAGATGTGTTGCCTAACCTTGGATGCATTTTTACGTTGAGGTTTCGGTGTGATTAGATGGTTTTATTTACATTAGGAAGCGTCGATGGAAGTCAGATGATTAATGGCCAGAGCCTTCACTATATTGATCCCTCCACATAAGTTTCTGAAGCTATATAAAATCACCAAATAGTCAGCAGAATAAATATGATAACATGTCCTGGTACTGAAGGGGTTAATGTAATCTTATGTCATGAGAGATTCTTCTTGTCTAGTTTGTTTGATTTGTTTGTTTCATGTTACCTATCCCAACTTAGCCTCAACATATCTTATCCGACAATATTAACCTAAAGTAATCTCAGCTGACCTTACCTTAGATGACCTCACATGACCTGAAGTAATCCAAACACAGACTAAACTAACCCAACTCAATTTCTTCTAAAATGACTTGGCTTGATAATCTAAACCTTATCAAACTTACTCTTATCTATCTTAATCTAATCTAAAACAAACGTAACTCAACCGAACCTGAACTAAATAAATAGAATCATGCGTGCTTTGTGGTCCGAGGGGTCTCCAAGCGCACGGGTTCGAATCCTGTCCACGGTGCGAGTGTAGGTTGGGCTTCCTCACTCGAGGCAAAGGTTTCCTAGCGGGTGGGCTTTGAAATAGGAGGTGGCCCAAAATGTATCACCTTTAGCCCAGAAATTCCCGTGAAAAAGCCCACATGGTATAAATAGAAAAAAATAAATAAATAAGAAACATAACTTTACCTAACCTAACTCAAATTAACTTACCCAAACTTAAACTTACTTAACCATTACGTGACATAACTGAGAGAGAGAGAGAGAGAGAGAGAGAGAGAGAGAGAGAGAGAGAGAGAGAGAGAGAGAGAGAGAGAGAGAGAGAGAGAATGAATATCTAGAGTGTCTTTAACTTTGTGATACGAAAAAAAAGAAAAGAAAAGAGAATAAAGAGCACGGTACATATTTTACCAGTATACACCCATAAGCCCCCCTTGGGTAAGAGAAAGTATGAAGGGAGTGTAGAATAACCTCATAAATACTCCCTTAATAAACACCTGTACAAAATAAAGGAGAGAAATTTTGGTGGGAGAAAAATAGCGTGCGTCCAAATATAATTATACTCGTTCGAGGCGGCGACCACGAACCGTTTTCTTCCTCAATCTACCTCGACCAAGACGCGGACAATTGGAACGGGAGTCTGTGGTAATTTAATCTCCCAAGTCTTTACCTCGTCAGTTTTGTACGTATCCCCATCCCTTCTGTTCTTTCTTTCCCTATCCTTTCATTTTTTTCCCTATCTTTCCTCTTTTTTTTTTTACTTCCTATCCTTCTATTCTTTCTTTTTATATCCCTTCACTTTTTCTTTCTTTTCCCTTTTTATTTCCATTCTTTCTATTCTTTCTTTTTATCCTCCCTTTTGTAAGTTTTTTTACCTCCTATCTCTTCTGTTGTTTCTTTCCATATCTTCATTTTTTCCATTTTTTTTTCTCTCGATTTCCTTCCTCTTTTTATATGTTGAAATCTATTTTTTTTAGCACTTTACTTCATTCATTTCGTTCCGTCTTCTTTTTTTTCCCCTCCATTCCCTTATCCATTCCATTTTCTAACCTTCTCTTCCATTTCCATCCCCCTCTTGTCCTATTTGTTAAAATTTAATCCTCTAGCTCTTCATTTCATCAGTTTTGTTTCCCTCGCTCTCCTTTTTTTCACCGCTTCATTCCATTATTTTATTCCCTTCCCTTCTTTTCCCCTTTTCCTTTTACTTCATCAGTTTTGTTCTCGTTTTTATTTTTCTACCCATTTATTTCCTTATCCATCCTTTCCTTCTTCACTTTTATCCTTTCCTGTCATCACCATCTCTAAACTTTCCTTCATTCCCCCCTTTTCTCATCATCTTTTACCCTTTTTTTTCTATTTTCACCGTACCTTCGTTAAACTTCCCTTCATTATCCCGTTCTTTCTCCTCTTCGTATCCCTCTCCTGTCCTCACCCTTGCCTCCGTAAGCTCTTCCAAGGCTGCATCAACATAACGCGCCTGAAGACACTCGAAGAAGGGAATTTATATGCTGAATCTGATGAGTTTTAAGGAAATGGTGAGTGTGGCTTCCCTTGGACTGCGTATCGTCTTAGCCATCAGTGAAATGTGCTTGTATGGCGAGTTTTTTATCATTACGTGGAGCTGCGCCGCGCAATTTGTTTAGTGTTCTTGTGTTTGTTTTGGCCTAGTTTCGTTTGGTGGACGGCTATGAAGGTGGTGGTGACGTGGAGGGCAGAGATACGGAGGGATAGGGAGAAAGAAGGAAAACAGACACACACATACGCACACCCACAAACACAGGCAGCCTCGCCCTATACATAAGCCGTCTCTCCGCCGTCAGCCTCGTCTAGCCTCTGCTGCGCTGGAAAGTTTTATGTCTATGTATGTACGAGTATGTATGTATGTATGTATAGTGGTAAGGCTAGGTCGCGGGGGAGAGTACGTGTGGAGAGGCTGAAGAGGCTGCCGTGGCTCCAACAGCGACCATCAGAGCGAGAGGAGCCGCACGAGACCACACTCACCACACTCGCTATGAATATATTGGTGCCCCCTGCTTCCCTGCTTATCCCTACTCTTCTTCCTCCTCTTCCTCCTCTGCCGTCCCCCGTCTACCACAAAATACCACCGCCTTCTCCTCAGCCGGTGCCTCCTGTCTAGTGTCTTCGTGTCCCCTTGTCCCCCTGTGTCCGTGTGCCACTGTGTTGTCTTGCATGCCTGGTTTTCGTGACTGACCCTCGTCTCCCCGCCCTCTCTCTTTTTCCTGCATTTCATGGAAGCGTTTCTCTTTGCTTCAGTTCGCCGGCATGTTTGAATGTTGCATTACCTTGACTCAGTGTCTGATTACTTCTTTAACTTTTTTTATATGTGACATATACCTGAAATATACTGAGATATAAAGATTGGTGATATTTGTGATATATTAAGCGCTAAGATATATTTTTTTTTTGTAACTGTGTGTGTGTGTGTGTGTGTGTGTGTGTGTGTGTGTGTGTGTGTGTGTGTGTGTGTGTGTGTGTGTGTGTGTGTGTGTGTGTGTGTGTGTGTGTGTGTGTGTGTGTGTGTGTGTGTGTGTGTGTTCATCTTGCCGCTGAACCAACAAAATGGAAGAAAAGGCTTCGTTAACTAACTCCATCGTGACTGGATTTCCTCCTTGGCTCATCAAAAGGGCCGGGACTGGCGAGGCCCAAAGGCTGTGTGTGTGTGTGTGTGTGTGTGTGTGTGTGTGTGTGTGTGTGTGTGTGTGTGTGTGTGTGTGTGTGTGTGTGTGTGTGTGTGTCGTGGCCTCCGGCCCTTCCTTGTTTTCTTTCCAGCCTCCAAAGACCCACCGAAACCGGCAGTAGTAACGAGAATGAGAGAGAGAGAGAGAGAGAGAGAGAGAGAGAGGGAGAGGAGAGGATAGGGGGGTATATTCACTGTCTTGCAGGCAATTCGTAGCTTGAGCTGTGTCTTTGTTGCCGAGAAATTGTCCTCCTGGGTTATAGGGACGATTTCCCCCAAGCACAAAGGAGCGAAGATGATCTGTTTGTGTGTGTGTGTGGGTGTGTGTGGGTGTGTGTGTGTGTGTGTGTGTGTGTGTGTGTGTGTGTGTGTGTGTGTGTGTGTGTGTGTGTGTGTATGTGTGTGTGTGTGTGTGTGTGTGTGTGTGTGTGTGTGTGTGTGTGTGTGTGTGTGTGTGTGTGTGTGCGGGTGTGCCTGTAAGACCTAACAGAGCCCGCTTCAAGTTAACCCTGAAGTCTTACAGTGTCATGTGATGTGTTGTTTGAAGTCTCGCCTTGGGAAATCGCGTTCTAATGGTGTGTTTCTCCCCCAGGCGGTGTTGGCAGCGGCATGCACGAGGGAGGCGACGGCGAGCAACGTGTACGCGTCAGTCAGGTACAGTAATGACATGGTGGGGCCTCCTCTCCGCCGCTACTCTCTCTGTGTTGACAATATGCTCTCACTTCACATGATTACTGCCTACCTACCTACCCATCCACCGTCTTGGCTTGTGTCTGGGTGGTGGCGATGTGTATACGTGGTGTCAGGTGTTGAAATAGATACACATACATACATACATACACGCACTCGTACACACACGCACTCTACTCGTTATACAGTAGACTCGTTTTTCATGAGTGTTGTACCGGAAAGAGGTAATGTATATGAGCGAACGATGTGTATTTCATTTATTTGTTTATTTTATTTATTTATTTATTTGTCTTTTTTTTTTGTTACTGATTTGGTTTAAGTTTCAGTCTTTTTCGCGGGGGAAGTGTTTACGGTAAGTTAAGTAAGAGAAGGGTTTTTTTTCTTTTTTCTAAGTTCGGGTTTTTACTGGTTTATTTATCTATTTTATTTTCAGTGTTATATTTTGTTTCCTCTTTTTTCTTCTTTTTTTTTGAGAGGATAATATTTTTTTCTCCTTTCCCTTTTTTTTCTGTATTATGTAGGAAGGTATTGAGCTTGAGTGGATAATGATGATGATGATGATGATGGTGGTGGTGGTGGTGGTGGTGGTGGTGAGGGTGGTGGTGTGGCTTCCAGTGTGGGGAGTGAAAGTGATTTGTTTGGGATGGGTATTGGCAGCTGGTGGTCGTAGTGGGTTTGGTGATAGTGGTGGTGGTGGTGGTGTTAGTCTTGGTGATGGCTGTGGTGGTGGTGGTGGTGGTAGCGGCGGTGGTGGGTGGTGGTGGTGGGGGTAGCGGCGGTGGTGGGTGGTGGTGGTGGTGGTGGTGGTGGTGTGATAGCTGTGGTGGTGGTGGTGGTGGTGTGGTGTAGTCAGTACAACTTTGTTTTACTTAAGCAATTGCATATTACAGCTGTGAATAAGGTGAAGTTAATGAAATGCAGCTGTTGTGTGTGATCAAAGGTAACAATGAAGGTGGGAGCACCAACAGCCGTGGTGTGTGGCGTGCTGGCGAAAACAGTGTCATCATCACTTGTTAGGAATTTGGCCTGGAAGTCGCCTTAAGCGTTCACCTCTGAGGCTGAGCGTGACAGTGACGGTCCCGGCCCGCCCCGCTCCTGCACGCCACCCCCAGGTATAAGGGATGGGCGTCCACAGCGCTGCTTATGACACATAACACATTTTGTATTTCTTAAACAGTTTATTGAGTTATTTCGTTATTCATATTCATACAATGAGGCGGCGTGCCCCGGCCAGGCCTTCTGTTAGTGTGGTAGCAGCACACCAACGCTGCTGTGAGTTTGTGGCCTACGCACCCACGTCAGGCCGATCACCACCACGCAGGCATGCAGGTCTCCCCGGCTTAGAGAAGTCATCATCATAAAATTTGTTTTAGGACTCTGAGCCAGCTGCCGGACGCCGCGGCCCACACGTCCACCGTAATACCCGTGTTGGTCTGTGCCTCACCTGGGTGTCGTTTTAAAGGAACGTTTCCTGGCGCCATGGTCGTGGTATTGTGGAGGTGGAGGGAGGAGGGAGGGAGGAAGGCTGCACCTGTGAGACTTAAATCACGAAATATTATTGCTTGATGGACAGCAACTGGTAGAGAGAGTACCTAGACATACACAGCAGTGCTTCTTGATGTATTTTTTCGTGTGTGTTCGTGCTTATCTTTAACTTGCTCCTCTCTTCTGTGTGTCCTGAAACTCTTCGTGCAGTAAATTCAAAAACACCGCAGGAAAGTCCATCAAAATTTCTTTCCATATTTTAAACACTTATCGGCACCGCCATGAACTAGGAACTCGTCTGTCTTCTGATAAGAGCCGAATGAATATTAATCTCACGAACGTGATACTCCACACACTCCGAAACGTTGCCAACATGGAAATAGATCACTTGAATATGCATTTGTGGCTGCAAGACGCGAGTAATTAAATATTCATTGCGATAAGATCCGATATTGAAAAAATGGTGACACGGTCTTCAGGTTTTAATAAACTTTTGATGGATACCATGACGCATATATCACCGAAACATTCACTGTATTATTCCGACACAATCATTATAAGAATATGGAAATATATTAATTGCAGGAACGTGTAAAGGAGAGCGGGGCTGGTGAGTGCGTTATTGTGACCCAAGCATTGTTTACGCATCAAAATCAGATCACTAGCTGCATTGTATATAAGTTACATTGAAGCGCGATTTGTGATGGTGAGGGTTACGCTCTTATTATTATTATTATTACTGTTGTTGTTATTATAAAAACGTGTGTGTGTGTGTGTGTGTGTGTGTGTGTGGCAACCCTTGCCCTTTATATTGCCCTTCATGAGGCAATCATTTTTTTTCAGTGGGTCGTTTTTCGTTTGTTTGTTTTTCCATCATTAACAATTTTTTCCCCGCACGAGTCTTTGGGCGCGGTAAGTCTTCTCATTACCTCCAATCCATTAATATCCCGCTGCACCAATTATGCTTTTATTTCTCGCTGCAATTACTTATCGGTTGCCCTGAGCGAGCGGCAGTTTGGCGATACGTTGGCGTGATTGGGAGCGAATCCTGCACCACCGCGTACCACCATTACGGTATTTTGGCTCATTTGCAACTGGCAGCTAAATGATATTATAAACTTTGGAGGGGTGTTTCAGCGTAATAGATTCCACACTGACACCCACGTTTCCAATTGTCGTTACCTCTCTCTCTCTCTCTCTCTCTCTCTCTCTCTCTCTCTCTCTCTCTCTCTCTCTCTCTCTCTCTCTCTCCGTTTCCATTTATCATTTTTTCTCAGTCTCTCCCCCTCATTACTTATTTTTCGCTTTTTCATCATTGCCTCCTTTTTAATTTATTTTTTCTTGTTTACCTATTTTTTGCCATCCCTTATCTCAGTAATTACTCTTCTTCAAAAATTTCCTTCACATCCATTTATTTTCCTGGCCCTCCGCCGCCGCCGCCGCCGCCGCCGCCTCCTTCGCCTCCGCCACCGCCGCCACGACCACCTGCAGCGTGCCCCATCATGTAGGCCAACGGGTTTCACTGTTCGCGCTCGCTGTCTCGTCCATCGCGTGAAGCCTCGTTACCGCCAAGCCCTGTTTACGAACCACGGCTGGGGTGGCTGTGTGGGAAGGAAGGAAGGAAGGAAGAGGCACCCGTACTCCCTCCTCCTCCTCCTCCTCCTCCTCCTCCTCCTCCTCCTCCTCCTCCTCCTCTATGCATCCCGTCCTCTATTGCGTATGAATAAATTATGATAAAGTTTAGTAATATATTATCGGAGGGAAATATTTTGAGGCGAGTAGAGAGATAGTATAGGAGAGAAAAAAATTCCGCCGTGCATTCTAGATAACTATGTAATGTATTCGAGGACGTTGGGTGAGATTGCTCCAGTGCAGGTGATTGTTTGTTTGCGTGCCGCTGATTTAGTTATAATTGAAACCAGCGGTAGTGATGGTGGCGGTAGTGGCGGCAGTGCTTTGGGAAGGGCAGCGGCGGCGTCGTCGACGACGTCCTGCAACTCGTGTGACGTGTTCTTAATTAAGGTATCGGGGTGTCCCTCCCTCAGCTTGGTTCTTGGTTGGAGGATGGCGGGTGGGAGAGGGGACTCCCTATGTGGTGCCCTTGACTCCCCTCAACCGTTTCATCATTTTCCTCTCAAGTTCTCTTTTAAAAGTGATATTAGTCCTCGAAATCTTAATTACTTGTCTACGTGGTGGCACCGGCGACGGGACGCCGCGGAGCGTGTGACAGCCTGGCCTCGCGAGATCCGCCTCAACTCTGGATGAATAAAACACCATCTGGTTCCGGGCTTGAGTGCATAACTATTGTAACTTTGCCCAGAGTTGGCGCCTTGCGTACAGCGACTCTGGAGATGGATCGAATAAACTTTACCCTAAGTGCGCGCCGCGTACAGTGACGAAACTTTGGAGCTTGGTGTTTGGTGAGAGGCAGTACTCTTGGTACGGGAAATGAGCTTCCCGGTGATGCACAGTACACAGTTCTATGAGGAAACGTTTGGTATTCTGCAAGGAGGTTATTACGCGACGTTCACGATAATGGCTATGTAAGGTACACAGGAGATGTTTGATGACCCTCTGGAGGCACTGCAATAATGACTGATTGAGTGCCTCAGGCGCCGCCACAGAGGAGAGGAAGGGCAAAGGAATGAGAGGATGTGAAGTAAATTTCTTCTTCCGGATCTTAATGAGAACTCTGGAGTTCCCAGACGACCACTGTGGGTAATACTACAGAGGAAATCAAGCCATCACAGCACCCCTTCTCCACTGGCACTCTGAATGGGCGCCTCGTGCACGGGTAAGGCGATGGAGGTCGGAGAATATACTGTTACCGCCGCAGAAACCTGTACGGTGTGGCCCTTCAGTGAACACAAGCTTCGTGCTTCACAGCGGCAGCTCCCCTTCAAGTGGTCATTTACTAGGCGCTGCTACCCGTCATTCACCTGTCCTGCGGTGCGTGGGTCGCCTAGTGAATAACTGATACGCGATGCGGGGATGTCATCGTCTCGCAGCAGCTCGGCATGTGGCTGTTTGTATCGCTCCACAAGTGGAAGTATACTTCTTTCAACGAAGGTTATTTTATATTTTGTTATTTTCTAAGAATGGATCTGAAGATTTAGAGGAAAGAAAATAATACTTAAACTGCTGCTGCTGCTGCTACTAGAGATGTACCGATGCATTGGTATTGGTATCGGAATCGGCGGTATCGGCCCTTTTTTTGGGTATCGGTATCGGTATCGTTATCAGCTTATTTTATGCCGATACTTACGATACCTAAAAGGAATTTACTACCTAGTGATATATTCGATACAAGATATTGATGATACCAAATTAATATGATACGGCGTATTAAGTTTCCGTGGTGATTACCGTATGTCACAGAATACTGTTTTCTGTGGTAATAAGCCACAATCTCTAAATTGGACGTGTATGAAATGCGTATAGGCTGAACTCCGGCATCCTGTCACACGGTCGGTCATGAGTCACCACGCATTCTCACTGTCTCTCAGTCAGACGCCACACAAAGTTCACACAGGTGAAAAGCTTATGTTTTTTAATTATAATCTAAGAATGTCAAACTTCAGATATTGAGAATCCAACAAAATGATTTGGTATATATATATATATATATATATATATATATATATATATATATATATATATATATATATATATATATATATATATATATATATATATATAATATATATATATATATATATATATATATATATATATATATATATATATATATATATATATATATATATATATATATATATATATATATATATATATATATATATATATATATATATATATATATATATATATATATATATATATATATATATATATATATATATATATATATATATATATATATATATATATATATATATATATATATATATATATATATATATATATATATATATATATATATATATATATATATATATATATATATATATATATATATATATATATATATATATATATATATATATATATATATATATATATATATATATATATATATATATATATATATATATATATATATATATATATATATATATATATATATATATATATATATATATATATATATATATATATATATATATATATATATATATATATATATATATATATATATATATATATATATATATATATATATATATATATATATATATATATATATATATATATATATATATATATATATAGTTAGGCATTTTGCATTATTGTAAATAACAGCATATTCTTATTTGATTTATAATTAACAGTGCTAGTGCTAGCCTTTTCCAAGATATCATACTGGAATAGGTGGAAGCTCGAATTATATATGTATATTAATTTTAATGCAAGTTTAATTTTTGAGTTACTTGTGTTAACCTAAGGATGTAAAAATTCCATAACTAAGAAAGTAACGATTCTGTTTTGTAATCATGTGCATTGTGTATAATTTGTTGCATATTAAT
Source organism: Portunus trituberculatus (assembly GCF_017591435.1). Lineage (NCBI taxonomy): Eukaryota > Metazoa > Arthropoda > Malacostraca > Decapoda > Portunidae > Portunus > Portunus trituberculatus. The sequence goes on along the minus strand of NC_059294.1, from coordinate 7,887,371 downwards.
TATTTAAGATCATAGCAATACACTAGAAATTTAGAATAAACTAAACTTTTTCTATTTAATTGAAAAGATTAGGTGAAAGCTCATTTTTCTGAATTGGTCTACTAATGTCTAATGAATTAATATCAAAGGATGTCAGATTTAATTAAAGAGAAACATACACAACAAAATGAGTTTCTTTTGCTAATATTTTGTGTCTGTTTTACAATTTTAATAATTTTAAAAATATTTTTGATCGCCAAAATATCGTCAATAAAATTAATAATGAAAATGCACAAGACCAAATGGTCGCTAAAGGAGTAAGAAGTAAGAATTTAAAATAACTGACAAGAATCAGAAGACTGAGAAGATATTCATTCCAATTACTGAGTAATTTATCTTTGCAAATGGCTTCAAAAGCTTCTAGAATTGTTCCTATTTCACAAATGTTCTCAGAAGGACTTACAGCATCACCCAAAACAAAGCCTCCCATCTGATAACGCTCGCCGTCCACCAACTCATCCTGGTGTTCGGTGCAGTAATCACTATAAGTAGTAGTATCGGTATCGGTAGTAGTATCGGTATCGGCCCAATTAGGTGGTATCGGTATCGGTATCGGAATCGGCCAAAATTTTGGTATCGGTACATCTCTAGCTGCTACTACTGCTGCTGCTACTGCTACTGCTACTGCTACTGCTACTACTACTACTACTACTACTACTACTACTACTACTATGCTGCTGCTGCTGCTGCTGTTACTGCTGCTAAGGCAGCGACAGTAATGATGATAAAAATAATAATAATAATAATGATAATAATAATAATAATAATAATAAGTAGCGTGCAACAAAAACAACAATAGAATCAGGAGCAGCAGTAATGACATCTTTTACACAATGCGTCGCCCGAGGAACCCGCCGCTGACTTGCCGTGCCCGTAATAAGACGCCTCAATGCCTGTCACTCCCCGCCCCGCCTGCCGCTGGAAGGGAGAGGAGGGAGAGGGGTCAGGAGGAGGTGGTCTGGCTGTCTATTGTTACCTGAGAGTCCGTTGTTAAGAGTTCCACAGCATGATAATGTTGTTTTCCGCTCCAGACTTCTTCTCCCTCAGTCTCCGGTCCCTCCTATAGTGTCCTCTCGCTCGTAAGGAAGCCAAGAGGAGCCGCTAGAGTAAAGGGAGTCAGTGTGGTCTTGTGGGTGCGTGCTTCCAGCGTGACTTCGTGTAGTGTACGTGGGTGTGTAACGTCCTGTAGTGCGTGTTGGGTGGGTGTGTGGGTAGGTATATGGAGTGTCAAGTGTGTGTGAGCTGTAGTAGGGGTGCTGACCCTGTGTGTGTGTGGTGTGTGTGTGTGTGTGTGTGTGTGTGTGTGTGTGTGTGTGTGTGTGTCGGGGAAGGTGTGAGTTCGTTGGTGCGTGCGTGTGGGGTCTCGATGTTATTTTCATTTTCTGCAAATTTTCCGACCATTTTAGGTTTTTCCTCATTAATTTTCTCTTGCACTTTTTTCTTTTCCTTGCCGCTGTTCTCCTCCTCGTCCTCTTCCTCCTCCTCCTCCTCCTCCTCCTCCTCGCACAATCAGTATGCATCCTGCTACTAATAACGCCGTGAGAGAAGAGCTGATAAAAGCACTTTTCGGATCGCTAATTACTTGCTAATGAATCGACTAGCCATGCAGAGAGAGAGAGAGAGAGAGAGAGAGAGAGAGAGAGAGAGAGAGAGAGAGAGAGAGAGAGAGAGAGAGAGAGAGAGAGAGAGAGAGAGAGAGAGAGAGAGAGAGAGAGAGAGAGAGAGAGAGACTGTGCTACAACGTTTAAGTAAATATTTAGAATACATACTCTTACATCCTGCGTGTGTGTGTGTGTGTGTGTGTGTGCGCGCGTGTGATAACAGTCCTCGGTAACTCTTACTTGCCACTATATATGATCGGTTTGCAAAAAGATGGTTGTTAATGGACGGCCGAACAATATTGGGTTGGAACGCCCGCGCGAAAACACACACCCACTCACACACACACACACACACACACACACACACACACACACACACACACACACACACACACTGCTATTCGTTGCCTTTCATTTCTTTTCCGTTTTCTCTATTTTATGTTCCCTTCTGCCGTTCGCTTTGATTCTCATTCTTTCTCCAGTAATTTATTAATTTATTCATTACACGGGTTTAATCATTCATTCAATTATCTCTCTCTCTCTCTCTCTCTCTCTCTCTCTCTCTCTCTCTCTCTCTCTCTCTCTCTCTCTCTCTCTAAATCATCGTCACACAAGTTCTTCAAAAGCCTCATATTTTCTGCAAGAAACTCGTGCAAGCGATGAAATTTCTCCATAAAAGAGTTACAAACGAGATCAGCAACCTGTAATTTCTTGCAGCTCTCACAGCGCCACGGAATTAGCAAATTTTGCAGAGCTCGGTGGCAAGAAAAGCGGCAGAAAACTGCAAACCAATTAACTGAGTTCCTGTAGCGGGAAAATTGCATGTAAAGGTAATCAGAAACACGATGATTAAGTACCTCGACAACCTCTGGCGAAATTGTTTTTATTCATTTCCTTAGTGGTTGATAATTACGTCATCTATTCATGCTGTCACTTCCACATTTATTTATTATCAGGTTCATGATGAAGTTCCACCAGTGAGATTGATGTGGTTAAAGAAAACACTTTGCACGGGCTGTATAGAGTCACATGGAGCGAAGTGGTTGTCTGAGCAGCGGAAAATCATTGTATTCACCGGGACAACTTCACACTTGAATGTCTATAAACTTCAGCATATATTTGTATTCACAAGTACGACGTACAATTTTTGTGATCGCTCCCCATGGCACCTTCTATTTCCTTGTTCTGTGGCGGATTTTGGTCTGGGTCATGTATTTTAACGGGAGATCAGTCTCATCTTAGAGTAATGTTTCCCAACCTGTGGTATGAGTACCACTAGTGGCCTTCGAGGTGGCACATGAGCACTTTCGGAATCCCATGCAATTTTTTGTTCAATTATAAATCAATCCATTTATCAGAAAAAAAAATATATTGTCTTACACAAGGTCTAGCATTGATCAGCTGGTGGAAAAGGAGCAGATGTACTCCTCGCATTAAATTGAGTTGCGTTCCTTATTACTTCATTAGTGTGTATACTTTTAAATAAATTTATATTTGAGGGAATTGAATTTTTTTTAACCAGTTGGTATGCGGCGACTGAACGGGACCTCCAAGTGATACTCAAAAAAAGTCTGGGAACCACTGTCCTAGAGAGATGCCAGTCCCTTGCACGACTGTATGAGCCTTTTCCTCTATTTCGTATGCAAAATGTGTCAGTAAGCCCTTATATGTTAACATATTGACTGTAGCAATTACGCAAGATTGCATAAGAAATATTTACATTTGAAAGAAGCACATGTTGTGTCTGTTCGTCCCAAGATGTATCCCGCTTAGATGGTAGGACGTTACCATGCGTTTCCCTGGTGCATGAAGCTCGTCAGGCTCGGTGGAGCTGCGTCATTACTAGGAATACGACGAGTAGTTTGTTCGTAGTTTATTGAGCATGAGCTGCGTGTTCCCTTTAAGCCGCCTCTCACTTGCTGTTTGCTGGTGTCCCGGGAGTGTTCACTTGCCTCAAATCTGCGCTCTAACCTCCATGCTATGATCTAATCTCGTTACTTTAGCTCCGCGTCTGCCGAGACGCGAACGACCTCATGTTTTCATTGTTTTGTCTGTGTTTTCTAATAATGGTGTGTTGCTGCTGTGAAGTGTGTCTTTGAGGGTGTTGAGGACTTGACATTCATCGTGTTCACACACACACACACACACACACACACACACACACACACACACACACACACACACACATTGTCTTCCTTCGCACTTAAGCCTCGGCACTGTAAATGGCGGTTGGATTTGGCTCCCAAGATGAGGGATGTAATGGATGTGTTGTGAGCATTGGCGGGTTGTTGACTCCCTGGCATCCCTCCCCGCCAGACTGAGCGTCACTGTACCATGCAGCAGCAGCAACAGCATGCCGCTGTGCCGCCCATCACCACGAATCTCTCGGCATGCGAACGAGCACCAAAGGATGTACAGAAAGAGAACTGCATTTCCTCCAAAGTTTTGGGATTCCTTGGCCAAGTTTTCTCGAGAAAACGTAGAAATTTCCTGGTCTCCCAGACGCCTCGTCACGGTCATGAAGCCCCTCGGCGCACCGCGCTGCGCCGCTCATGCGTGACGCCCGGGTCCTTAGCGCCGCGAGCCGTACGTGCATGACGTGCGTGATGTGTCGTCAAGGTGTTATGTTGTTTTAACTGTTATGGTGGTGTTTTTGGCTTATGTACAGGACAAAGATGAGAACGAATACGCTGCATACCCCAGATAGGCCTGTCCTCTCCAGCGCCCGGTACTTGGCCACTCAACTTCAAGAACTGGATAGAAAAGTGCGTGCTCCTGTCTTCTCCTTTCCTTTCTATACTAAATTTCTATAAATCTCGTAAATGGTGATATTTGCTTCGTAAGTAATGCAAGACTACCTGGACTGTCAATTGCATTTCTCAACCACCAAGGCCATTTTTCACGAATGCCTGCGATCAAGTAAGCGCAGCACACTAATAAGCGTGCGACTCACTGCAAGACATCGCTGTAAGGTTTTCCCATCATTCTGCTGACACTAATACAGTTATGCTGCATCATCTCAGAACAAGGGAGCGAAGTTACTTATCACGAGAACTGAATTGGATTTTTCTTTTTATCGACTGTCTTCCGTTGTGTATGTAAGAGAGAGAGAGAGAGAGAGAGAGAGAGAGAGAAACTGAATATCCCTTTAATAACGCCTTTGATCAATATCATCATGTAGCAAACTACTAAGCGTTTCAGAGAGTTTGAGGGCACGTTTTTCTAGAATAA
>NC_059294.1:7862500-7877500 GCF_017591435.1 Portunus trituberculatus | reverse complement strand
CGGGCCTTTTCGGTTGTGAGCCGAGTGTGCTAACCACTACACTACGCGGTGTGTGTGTGTGTGTGTGTGCGTGTACGTGTACGTGTGCGTGTGTGTGTGTGTGTGTGTCTGTGTGTAAAATTCACCTCGGTCGTCTGCTGGTCACCCAGCCATTCTTCCCCATTACGGAGCGAGCTCAGAGCTCATAGACCGATCTTCGGGTAGGACTGAGACCACAACACACACCGGGAAAGGGAGGCCACAACCCCTCGAGTTACATCCCGTACCTATTTACTGCTAGGTGAACAGGGACCACACATTAAGAGGCTTACCCATTTGCCTCGCCGCTTTCCGGACTCGAACCCGGCCCTCTCGATTGTGAGTCGAGCGTACTAACCACTACACTACGCTGTGTGTGTGTGTGTGTGTGTGTGTGTGTGTGTGTGTGTGTGTGTGTGTGTCTAGCATGGAGGAACGCAAAGACACGAGTAGAAGATAAAAGTTGAGTTATCCGTGTAATAATCGTTGAGGTACGAGTGTTGTCTCTTTGCTGCTCACGCACGTATTGTACCGTATGCCACCGCCACACTCGGGTTAAATCTGGTCCACATCTCAGTGCCGTGTTTCTCGTAAGAATGTTACGGTCTTACTTTTTAACTTGTGTCGTTAATTTAGTTCTGCAACTTTCTCCATTGTCTGGCTTTCCACTTTTCATTCCGAACACATTTTTCTTGTTTATTGGTCCTATTTTTAAGGTCAAATTTCTGACCAAAATTTAACCTGGGGTGTCCTCAAAACAATTCTTACTGTTTTTCTTTTATTCCATATTATGTGTACTTCTAATTGAGTTTTCATTATTATTATTATTGTTGTTATTATTATTATTATTATTATTATTATTATTATTATTATTATTATTATCATTATTATTATTATTATTATTATTATTGTTATTATTATCATTATCATTATTATTATTATTATTATTATTACTGGTTCATACGATATCGAATACCTGTCACTGGAATACTGCACGTTGGTGTTCTAGCACCATGTTTAGGTACTTTCTTTTGTGATCACGTTACATGAGTCTTCCTTCGCTTCCAGATTTGTTTTCTTGTGGGTATAATACCTATTCACTTGTGTACACGGGCCCGCAATTATTTTGTGATAATAGAATTATTGTCTTGTAAAATCCCTTATATTCAACAGTTGGTCTCGAGGCCTTGAGAAAGTGTTGATATGATGTTCAAAGACTCCTATTAATTTTTCGTTCTTCGAGACGTCGCAACAACCTCTACACCCAATGAAAACTAACAGCCTCTGAATTCCCTTCTTCTGTTTTGGTTTCCATCACTTCCCTCGTCATTATGAGAACACGGATCTATCACACACACGTCTTGGTTACTTCACTACTCGACTATTTTCACCCTCGCGGAGAGCACACCATCGAGGCGGACGCGGTCGAGTGGTTGGCTGGTTGCTGATGTCCTGAGAGTAACGTTCCTTTGATAGTTTTTTTTTTTTTCTTCATATTTCTTTATCTCGCTCCATCTGTTGCTGCAGTTGTCTCTGGGAAATTAAGCTGACATGTCACTTATGTTCAATTTGCTTTGATATTTAATTTCAAAACTTTTTACTTTTTTGCACTTTATTTTCACGAAGTATGGTTAAAACAGGTTACAATGTGCAGTGCAGAGAAGGATATGCTACGAATGCTGAAGAACTCTGGCTCAATAATGGTTTACATCATTAGAATTTTGAGGCAGCAGGTGCTTGTGGGAGCCATGTTTGCTGTCTCCCTACCTGGATCGGGAGAAAACCACCACCTGATCACGCTCCTCTGCCCCACACCCCGCACCCCGCACCCCGCCTTGCACACTACACTCACTCACCACTGTGCACACCGTATGCACCGTTGTTTAACTCTAACACAGCTTTTACCACTTTCACTGGTCTTCAGTCACCAACAGAGCCAGCTCAGTAATGTCTGACACGCTTACACTCATTGTTTGTTTGCAGGTGTCTTATTGCACTTTTTTTCATATATATATATATATATATATATATATATATATATATATATATATATATATATATATATATATATATATATATATATATGTACGAATGTGTATAATTTTTTTCACATGACGTGCAGCTCCACACCACCACGACCCACCAGATTCCCACCACAGCTATCCATGCACAGCATAAATCACTCATCTCTAAGGTTCTTTGAGTTTGTGCCTATGTGTATGCGTGTATGCTTCTTTAGGCCTCAGCTCACCTTTCCTTGCAGTCTGAGGAGCGCGGTCGCCGCTTCCTACAGCCGGCTCACCGCAGTCGCTCCGAGGGGCCCATAGGCAGAGATCTAGATGATGATAGTTTTCTTGTGTCAGAGTACAAGACCCAGTACGCCTGGGTGAGGCGGCCCCCCTCCGCCAGGGGCCCTGAGGCCGCCCCTCTCCTCGAGGTGGAAAAGGTAATGTCTAGTCACCTGGATGGCCCGATCCCCAGGCTTGGCTCTACTAGAAGGCAGAATAACGTAGAACAAAGTAGAGCCTGGCGTGGGGCCTCTCTTGACTATTACTCCATGGGAAGGAAGGTGTCTCGCGGCCGACACCTGCCCAGGCTGTCTTCCTCGTGTGCCAGCTGTAAGGGCCTTAGAGCTTAGACCCGGCTACCATCCTAGTACCTTTGTTGTAGTGAGTCTGTACATTGCTGCTATACTGGCCATGAACTCCATGTAGACAGAGTTCATCTTTCAGGTGTTTGAAATACGCTCTGGATACATTTAATGGAGACATATTCAAAACAGTAACGAAGGAAATATATTTGTTAAGGAGTAGGTTCCATTATTTTAACTTGATATTGTTTCACTATTCAGTGTGATGGAAATATCACACAGGTCGGCGATGGAAATATCACACAGGTCTTCGAGGTCAGTGAAAGGTAATAGGCTCCTGGTCCGATTTATTTCAGATTCGTTCAAACGTGACGTTAAATATTGATTGATACAACGCCAGCTTATAAAGATTCAGAGGTTCGTTGACTCGTGGGACGGTGGGACAGAAATGAATATGAGATGGCTCTCTTACTCAAGCCTGTGACAAAGGTAGAGTTGACATCCGGTTCTTCATTCAGAAATGTCAGCGAAAGTTTCAATTTGTTTTTGTACACGAAACCTACGAGATGACTGGTATATAGGAGAGGGGCGCGACTTCATGGGATAAAAAAATAGATAAATAAATAAATAAAAATGTGTATATGGATCTGTGGGTTTATAGTTATGCAGCGCGTCGGGGCGGCGGGAACAATTTGTGGCGATTGTGACACTTTGCTTTTAGTAAATGTACGTCATGATAATAAGTTTAAGAATACAGTACAAATGAAGGTCAGATCAATTTGCCTCCTCTCAGGGAATTTCCGAAGACAAAGAAGAATTTCATAAGACAGAAGCAATATATACATATGTAGTATATATAAAAAGTCAATGTTGTCCCAGCGAGGTAAGTTGGTGGAGGCGACAGGCAGGAGGGTGTGTGCTGCTCGTAGCTCCTACCTCTCTCTTGCTCCTCACGTAAGTCTATGGGGATTGCTCTCCAGATTTTCTTTCATTCTCAAACCTCCTATTAGTAGACCAATTATAAAGTTTTCTGTCTGTTTCCGTCTTTTAATGAATTGCTAAGACCGGACAGATAGACGTCTGGAGCCCGTGTTCTCTCCACACCTGTACACTTTAAGCTTCCCAGTTTTGTAGTGTGGTAGTGTGTCCAGCGTCAGGTTCCGCTTTTCTGTACCAACCTGCTCCCTCTACATAGGATTGCTTTTTGGTATCCTTAATGAGGGGTGTACATATATATTTATTTATATACATTTTGATAATGAAGATGATGATGGGGTGAAGATGATGATGGTTTTGCATCATTATTGTCATGATTATTGTATCATCATCACCTTTATTACCTTTCATATTCTTCTGGATACTTCTATATAGAAGAATGATTACATTTTGGCTTGAAATCTATCAATGACTTGTTTTTTTTCCTAGATGGAAGTTTACAAATGTAACACATGTAGTGGGCAAAGACTAATAACAACCTTGTTTCTCCCCACAGCCGCCGTCGCAGCCCACGAAGCATCAGGTGAACATCAACGGGGTGGCCGGTGGAGCTTCAACGGGAGCTTCAGCAGAAGGTGCCGGAACCACAGGCGACACGCAACCTGCCGAGGAGCAGCTGCAACGCACGCCTCGTAAGTCCAAGTCGATGGGTCGCATTCACGGTGGAGAAACGGGGCCGGAGGTAGGAGGAGGGGCTTCTGGTGGCCCTGACTCTTCGGGCGGCACCCAAGAGGGCCAGCACGACCAGGCACCCCAACAGCCCCGCACCGACACTGCGGCACCTTCGCAACACTGGCACCGGGGCCACCGCCGCACACCCTCTGACGGAGTAGCATGGCGACACTCCAAAGGTACACATGGGCCCGGGCACACGCAGGGTTGTCCTCCATAGGCACAGGACAGTGGTAGGAGAGTAGGAAGCAAGCTGTATGCTTTATCCTGCACAAGTTAGGGCATAGGTAGTTCACTGAAACAATTGGGGATATAGGAATAAAGTTCTCTGGATGAACGGTTACTGTATTTACTACAGAACTGGAAAAATCTATCTCATGCAATCATGCATACACATGCACATGCACACACTACATAGTGTAGTGGTTAGCACACTCGGCTTACAACCAAAAAGGCCCGAGGTTGAGTCCCGGGAGCGGCAAGGCAAATGGGTGAGCCCTTGTTCACCTAGCAGTCAATAGAAACGGGATGTAATTCAAGGGGTTGTGGCCTTGCTCTCCCGGTGTGTGGAGTGTGGTGTGGTCTCAGTCCTACCTAAAGATCGTCTATGAGCTCTGAGCTTGCTTCGTAATGGGAAAGACTGGCTGGGTGACCAACAGACAACCATGAATACAATACAGGTGCACACACAAATACACATGCATACATAAGAACACATACCGCAGTAAAATGTGATGCCCCCTATCGTTTTTAATTGGTACACCATCATACCTGGCACAAAAATGTGATTGCTTGCATTTATGTGCAAGCATTTCTAAAAATGAAAAAAGACAAATAAGTCTAAGAATTATACTATTGCTAGCTTTATGGTAGGAATTCAGTATTTCAAATGGCATTTGTACACAACCTAATACATTTTGTGCTTCAGTCTTTGCTATAACTGTGCATTGTAATCTAAGCATCCTATTATACAGATATGGTTGATCCAGAGAACTTCTTATTCTTTAATGCAGTGTTACATACCTAAGAAAAGGCTAAAAAATAAATCAGTTATGAATTAGTCACATTTTAGTACTGCCTTTAAATACAAACTAATAGGCAAGCAAATGAATATTGAGATACAAAATGGCAGACATGTTTAACTTCCTGATGATTAAATTAAATGTACATTCTTTGTAAAAACAAAAGTTATGCAAAACAGCATTAGTTTTATGAAGTACTTTTGTATGATTATTTTGATATTCTTTATTTGGGTTTTAGCTGTTATTGCATTCCTGGTATAAACTGGGATTGAATGTTTTGTAACTATATATGATCCAGCTTTTTCTCCTTTTTTTAATTATTCAAATAGGATTTGGTCCATCACTTCAGTGCTATGAAATATAGATATGAAATGTGCTATATGCTGCCATGGATTTCATTTTCATTGATGTGTCATGAAAGACTTTCAATCACAAGAGCAGCGAGTCATAGATTCCTCAGCATTTCTGTGCAGCATTCAGGGAGAATCACTCTCATTGAGCCTTAGAATGTGACTGTTTAGGATTGATTTACAGGTCAGCATGTTTAGCAGAGTTTATGAATGTATCCATTATCTCATGTCCACCAAGCAGCTCATTACTTAGTCTAGTTCAGCATTGTTTTAGCATTAGTATTACAAATAAAAGAACATTTAACTAAGATGATACATATTAGCTTATGCTCAAAAGAAGTAGTATAAGTGTTAAGAAAAAAAACTTAATGTAAAAATTAGTTCATTATACAGTATAGTTATTAGCAAGGTGCTCCCGCCAAATATACCAGCCATCCCACCCTGGAACAAGTAAGAGTACACACATCGCACATTGTCACAGTGAGAGACAGACATGCTCGGGTGGTGGTCTGTGAGGCACCTGTGCAGCTGTATATAACTAGTAGTGCATGAAACACACACTAGGGATAAGGCAATAGTAATCTCAGCTCTTGATCTACATGTCAAGGGTCCCAGTAACTCACTCTCTTCTCAATGCTGCTGACACTCCTGCCTTAGTCGTAGAATCATGTAGGATTTAGTTGAATGATACTCTGCTCATCTTCTGGCACCTCTGCCCATTAGTAAGAGGAACTTTTTGTTCACCCATAACAGACTAACTAACCATCATCCTTGCATTTTGTTAATCTCTTAGTATACTAATATGAAACCATAGCGTGTTTGAGTGTGTTTGTATTATATGATATATATATATATATATATATATATATATATATATATATATATATATATATATATATATATATATATATATGAATAATTGACTAACTCTGGGGCTTGTGTCTGGGTCTTCATAAGGCATGAATTGGAACTGATTACTGAACTTCCCTCCCCTTTTTCAGTGCCTAAAAATTTCTGCATGCACATTCATTTTTAAAATTGGAAATATTTTGCTTTAGTTTGGGGGCTGATTATAGAAAACCTCATTTAACTTACTTTTGAAGAATAATGCATTAGATACTACATTATCTTAACCATAAATATTTTATTTAAATAAATCATGATCTACCTAAAATTACTAAATTTTTAACAAAGTGAATTCATTATTAAGAGCAAAAGCAAGACTATTACTGTAGAGAAGCATGCATTGATTATTACTTGTGCATGAAATTTTTCAGTTTGTAATACATATGTTGATTTAATTGATGATTGCAAAATTTCTATTTCCAGTATTTACAGTATAATTGTTGATTGAAATGTTGCTTTTTATTGATGTTTTGTTTTGTTTTGTATTGTATGTATTCTAAAAATTGATAAGCAATTGGATAATTAAATACCCCATGTATCTTTGCATTGCAAATTTCATAGCAACCAAATTATTTTAGTTTTGTATGTTTATTTTTCAAAAATCCCAGAACAATGACTCAAGATTTCAATGTTTGGACTATGTATTAACACTAAGTACACCACACAGGGCTGGAGGCAGACAGGATTATTGGAGGCGAGACCATGTTTGGCGAAGATGACAAGCTTTCAAAGAGGTAAGTAGTTCTGAATGATATGTTGTCATTTTCATTTTGTATTCCACCACTGTTTTATTTCAGCTAGATGGATGTTCTTCTAAAAAGACTGGTTTGCTGTAATAGATATCAAAGTTTCCTGTAAAGCATGTGGCTGTGAAGTTGTTTTCTTGATAAACCTCATGAGACAGTGAAAATATTATGGAAGTGTGTGTGGAGAAGACAAACATCATGGGATATTATTGCTTAAATAGCATAGGAATGACAGAATAGTCATTTTCAACTATTAATTCTCTCTCTCTCTCTCTCTCTCTCTCTCTCTCTCTCTCTCTCTCTCTCTCTCTCTCTCTCTCTCTCTCTCTCTCTCTCTCTCTCTCTCTCTCTCTCTCTCTCTCTCTCTGACAAGTTTTTTTTTTTTTTTTTTTTTTTTTGATTGAAAATAAAATTGTGATGAAATGTGGTTCGTTCCTGTTTACTGTAATGAAAATGGTTTATGTATGTGTCATCCTAATCAGTATGCAGGTATACTTTAACAAATACGTAGTACTTCATTCTTTAAATATCTCATAGCTTCTGCATTCATGTTTTCTCTTGATAAATTTAACTATCAGTTTCTCTTAACTTATTGTAATTTAGTTGTCTAAGTAAGATATTCATCACATTCTGCTTCCAGGGCATACAAGTCTGAATACCGCAAGAAATTCCGTCCATTCTCACAGTACCAGTATGTGGACGGCAAGTTTCTTAAGGTGAAGGGTGAGGAAGCCACTGCTGGGGCTACTGAGTCACCCAATAACTGGTACAAGGAAGTCATTGAGCTACGTAAGCAAGCTGGACAATATCGGGTAAGAAGTGTGTGTGTGTGTGTGTGTGTGTGTGTGTGTGTGTGTGTGTGTGTGTGTCAGTGTGTGTATATATATATATATATATATATATATATATATATATATATATATATATATATATATATATATATATATATATATATATATATATATATATATATATAATGCATAGTATATACTGTATGTACTACAGCTTAATTACAATCTAACTTCTAAAACTTAACAAGAAGAGATTATTATATCCCTGCTTGATAAAAGAAATTTTCAGGCATTTTGCAATGCATGCTTCTTAGAAGTAATGTATATTTACCTGTCCTAAATCTCTAAATTTTTAGGTAAACTTCACAATTTAAATGTAATTTTTGCATATTACTTTAATTTGTTCCCTAAGGCTTCACAACGCCTATCATCATGCAAGCCGCATACTGGGGTGGTTTTCACAGTGGTAGCAACCTTGTAATGTGCAGTCATAGGTGAATTATTCTTTTGTCTGAGTTCATGTGTGTTTTTGAACAACTGAACAACTGCATCAGTATTTATGAGGATGGGAAGAAGAAATTTTCTGTAGAATTTGATCACAAGATTAAGATAAAATGTATAATAGAGAACAATATTATTTCAGTACTATTCATGACAGTTGTGAAGAAAAAGTGGGCTGATCCTGGCTTTCCAAGGTTTATGTAACATTTATTCTTCTGAACTTGATATTTCCCATAAGATGTTCTGTAAATTGACCATTGATCAAGAAACTGTTGATGAATTTTTAGTCTCTCCTGTTGAGTTTTTACTTTTTTTCACTGATCTCTAGTGAGATGACTTTTGACTGGTAGACATTGGTTTGTTGTCTTGCAACCATTACTTAATCATGTACCAATCCTGATATAAACTGGGTAAAAATGTTATGTGGATGAGAAAAATATTTGGAATATCATGTCTCAGACTGAATGTATTTGCAATAGCTCTCAGTTGGTGTATCAACAAAATTTACAATTCCTCTTTGTGAACATTTTAACTGTTTGAGGATCACTGAGTGGAAGTTAGCAATGAGAGAACAGAGGAGGAATTTCTCAGTACTCTTACCCTATCCCTTTTAGTAGCCTTCTATTAACTCCATTCTTTTAAAAAGTTGAATACTACTTTCTCAACAAGAAATGCAGATTTCTAAATCAATACCTTTTAGATATCCATGGAATATTTTTCATATTAGTATTATCAAATCTTCCCAGATTTTAACAGTATCATGTGCTGGTGGTCTCTTTTAACACATGCTGATGGTGGAAGGGTTTTTTTTTATGAAAGATTAGCTTTAAAACACAGTTACTAGTCTGAGAAATGCAGGAAAAATTATCATCAAAGTAGAAAAGAACATTGACTAAAGTAGAGCTATGCATTCCATCTACTATAGTGGCTACTTTGTGAGATATTCAGTTTAATACACATTAGTATTCAGAAATCGTTATTGAATCCCCCGAACACATACGTTTAACTAAATATCTTGCTTCCAATTGTTTAATTTCAGGTGATGAAATATAGATGATGAAAAGTAGAAGAAAATGATAGGCTGTAATTACCTATTATTATCATTATTAATTCTATTATCAGAAATTATTTATATTTTGCAATTGAATCATAGAAAGTATTATTATTATGATGTTAGATTTTGTCCAGGATGGTCATCCTTCTTAATCCAATATAATGAAAATATTATCCTAGAAATCATAAACTTACTTTTGAATTTTTTAGAGTTCATAAGTTCATTTAAAGTATTTGTTGTTTCTTTGCATTTCTTTTTGTTCTTTACACAATGAATTTCCATATGTCCTCGGGATCCACTTTGACCTCCCTCATCATATTAGGCACTAGCATAACCTGGCCGCTCCCTCCTCTCTCCCCAGGCGAGGCACGATATTGGTGACGTGTGGCGGACTGTTCAGGTGTGTGCCTCAGGTCCTTTATCCAGGCTTGTGACCCAGCCCACCCTTTATTCATTTATTTCCCTAATATCCAGTTTTGTTTTGCTTTCTTATTAATGCCAGTGTTTTTACTACAATCATGGCATTATCATGATTGACTTATTTAACTGTGTTTGTTTATTTTATATTTTTCTTTGTTTGATATTTATTCTTTTGTTTGAATCCTCCTGGCATTCAATATCTGGTTGAGGATGTGACAACATCAGAAACATGAGCGATGTATCATGTAAATCCATCTTTATATCTATAGCCAATTGCTGCTAATAGTGCTAACTAGGCCATACTGAATACAGATTTGCTCTAGTCTCTCTCTCTCTCTCTCTCTCTCTCTCTCTCTCTCTCTCTCTCTCTCTCTCTCTCTCTCTCTCTCTCTCTCTCTCTCTCTCTCTCTCTCTCTCTCTCTCTCTCTCTCTCTCTCTCTCTCTCTGACACATATTTCTATCTTGGTGATGTGAAGACAGCCACCTAACTGTAGCATATTATTTCTTATTTTTCCCTTTGCTATTTATTGATATAGCATTAATTTTACTTTTTAACGTTATTACACAAGTAGTAGTGACTCCCCGTTGATATTTCTTGGGTGTGAGAATCAACTAGGTATGCTAAATGGCTGACATCCTTGCCCATGAGTGCTTTAAAAGGACCACCAGTGCACGACTGCATTGTCAAAGTTGATGCTGCAAACATGCCCCAAATACTGCATGGCTGTGTAGCTACAGCCTTGTTCAGTAGAATGCTTTAAAGGTCCATCAAGTCAACATAAACAGACTACCAACAATCATTGCTCTCTTTATTTATCTAATTTTTGTTATCTTAAGAAAGGTTGTGCATCATATTCATTCATAGCAAAATAGCATCAATAGTTCATCAACATTTGACAATGCATATCTGATAGTGTATATTTTTTGTTAGCATGGCAGTACAGTTATACTACTACTAGGTAATGTCTGCATGGCTGCTTCATTGATTTTCATATTATTTTCTGGCTTATATTAGAAGACTTTTGTTAAGATGATATAATTTGAGTACTGTATTTGTTAGTTCTGCCAGAATCTTGAAAAAAAAAATTGCCTAAATTATTTGCATTTTTGGAATGAACTATGAAACCTTCTAACTGCTTTCCATAGGGTAAAATTTTTTGTTTCTTCCTTTGCAGGAAGTCTACTATAATTTTATCATATGGATTTTAAGATGTTATAGATAATTATGTGTTTGCTATAGTGAACACAAAGTATTGTGCCTCAAACGTTTTGTTGTCATAGAAAAGTATTGGACATTCTTGGCAAATATGTTCATTGTATGTACATTTTAGTGTGTGCTATGGTTTTTACATTTCATAATTTTGAATGACAGACCCAAGAGTACAAGGATATGTATCTACATTATCAATAATCAATATTCTGCACTGTTATATATATATATATATATATATATATATATATATATATATATATATATATATATATATATATATATAGATATATATATAGATATATATATATATATATAGATATATATATATATATATATATATATATAGATATATATATATATATATATATATATATATATATATATATATATATATATATATATATATATATATATATATATATATATATATATATATATATATATATATATATATATATATATATATATATATATATATATATATATATATATATATATATATATATATATATATATATATATATATATATATATATATATATATATATATATATATATATATATATATATATATATATATATATATATATATATATATATATATATATATATATATATATATATATATATATATATATATATATATATATATATATATATATATATATATATATATATATATATATATATATATATATATATATATATATATATATATATATATATATATATATATATATATATATATATATATATATATATATATATATATATATATATATATATATATATATATATATATATATATATATATATATATATATATATATATATATATATATATATATATATATATATATATATATATATATATATATATATATATATATATATATATATATATATATATATATATATATATATATATATATATATATATATATATATATATAGATATATATATATATATATATATATATATATATATATATATATATATATATATATAGATATATATATATATATATATATATATATATATATATATATATATATATATATATATATATATATATATATATATATATATATATATATATATATATATATATATATATATATATATATATATATATATATATATATATATATATATATATATATATATATATATATATATATATATATATATATATATATATATATATATATATATATATATATATATATATATATATATATATATATATATATATATATATATATATATATATATATATATATATATATATATATATATATATATATATATATATATATATATATATATATATATATATATATATATATATATATATATATATATATATATATATATATATATATATATATATATATATATATATATATATATATATATATATATATATATATATATATATATATATATATATATATATATATATATATATATATATATATATATATATATATATATATATATATATATATATATATATATATATATATATATATATATATATATATATATATATATATATATATATATATATATATATATATATATATATATATATATATATATATATATATATATATATATATATATATATATATATATATATATATATATATATATATATATATATATATATATATATATATATATATATATATATATATATATATATATATATATATATATATATATATATATATATATATATATATATATATATATATATATATATATATATATATATATATATATATATATATATATATATATATATATATATATATATATATATATATATATATATATATATATATATATATATATATATATATATATATATATATATATATATATATATATATATATATATATATATATATATATATATATATATATATATATATATATATATATATATATATATATATATATATATATATATATATATATATATATATATATATATATATATATATATATATATATATATATATATATATATATATATATATATATATATATATATATATATATATATATATATATATATATATATATATATATATATATATATATATATATATATATATATATATATATATATATATATATATATATATATATATATATATATATATATATATATATATATATATATATATATATATATATATATATATATATATATATATATATATATATATATATATATATATATATATATATATATATATATATATATATATATATATATATATATATATATATATATATATATATATATATATATATATATATATATATATATATATATATATATATATATATATATATATATATATATATATATATATATATATATATATATATATATATATATATATATATATATATATATATATATATATATATATATATATATATATATATATATATATATATATATATATATATATATATATATATATATATATATATATATATATATATATATATATATATATATATATATATATATATATATATATATATATATATATATATATATATATATATATATATATATATATATATATATATATATATATATATATATATATATATATATATATATATATATATATATATATATATATATATATATATATATATATATATATATATATATATATATATATATATATATATATATATATATATATATATATATATATATATATATATATATATATATATATATATATATATATATATATATATATATATATATATATATATATATATATATATATATATATATATATATATATATATATATATATATATATATATATATATATATATATATATATATATATATATATATATATATATATATATATATATATATATATATATATATATATATATATATATATATATATATATATATATATATATATATATATATATATATATATATATATATATATATATATATATATATATATATATATATATATATATATATATATATATATATATATATATATATATATATATATATATATATATATATATATATATATATATATATATATATATATATATATATATATATATATATATATATATATATATATATATATATATATATATATATATATATATATATATATATATATATATATATATATATATATATATATATATATATATATATATATATATATATATATATATATATATATATATATATATATATATATATATATATATATATATATATATATATATATATATATATATATATATATATATATATATATATATATATATATATATATATATATATATATATATATATATATATATATATATATATATATATATATATATATATATATATATATATATATATATATATATATATATATATATATATATATATATATATATATATATATATATATATATATATATATATATATATATATATATATATATATATATATATATATATATATATATATATATATATATATATATATATATATATATATATATATATATATATATATATATATATATATATATATATATATATATATATATATATATATATATATATATATATATATATATATATATATATATATATATATATATATATATATATATATATATATATATATATATATA
>NC_059294.1:7850000-7852500 GCF_017591435.1 Portunus trituberculatus | reverse complement strand
TAATAGCCAATATGAAATAACACACATGCCCATGTCCCCCTTAAGCTTGATAACAAAGAACAAGCAGAACCGTGCATACTGTATATATTAAAGATCCTTACTTTGCAACCCATCCCTAGAAGTAGTGCTAATGTGAAGCTTGTAACTTTAATTATTAGTCATATTATATTACTCTGTAAAGGAAACTGCTTTCAGTGTTGAGGCTTTTACCTAATCAAATGATTGAGATTTTTTACTGTACACACATACCTTAGCAATGGGATATTATCATGGTCCTTAAGTTTTTATTTATTTTTTTTTTCATTTGAGAACTGCAGCTTCACCAATTCTTTTTTCTACTTGGGTATGAGCAATATCTCCCATAGACCTCACTCTTAAGGTAGAGTAAGAATGAATGGGTAGTTAGTTTCCATGCATGATTCTTTGTATGATATGTCTGATATAAGCTTATAATTTTTTCATACTCCGTACTTGCTAATAAAAAGACAAAATAACACTTCATAATATTCAACACATACTTGATAAACTTTTAAAATTTTTGTCACAAGAATTAATGTAAACAATTGTCTGGAACAGAGAAACAGAAGGTAAATATTAACAGATAGTGAATTATCATTATTTAGGAATCACATTGTTAGTGAGTTGGTTGTATGAGGTAAAACTTTATCCTTGGTGAAGTATTTCATTCAGGCCTCAACATTAGGGGTATTATACACTACAAGATGTGTCAAGCAGAATGTTAGATACTTCATGATTAGCAAACTACAAAATTCTTGATATATGTTTCTGCATTTACTCTATAACTACAAGAGATCACAACTGTAATACATAATAGTTGTGTACTTTCCATTCTATCACTATTCTACCATGCTAGAAAGTGTAATATAGTATTGGGAATCAGGACAATGCAATCTTTGTGAAATTATCACGTAGTACGATTTACTATGCTAACGCCAGTGAGCAAGTTTTTGCATGTGTAATGCACCAACATCATATGGATTAAATGCTTTAGCTTGGTCATTGGTTCCTCCAAAAATTCTCTGTCCCTTATTTACATTTTCATGACTTAAAGTAACATGGTTGAAATTTTTTATTCACAATTTTTTTTTATTTTTTTATTACCAAGAAATCCTGCTTTCCCCGTTTTTCCTCTCCCTTTTATTCTCCAAGTTCACTCATTACTTGTAGTGATATAGGTGTACACTCCTCCCAGGCTCCAAACATCTCTAGCTTGCTAACTTGGCATTTTCCAGACCTTAATTTTCTTTGGATTAGCATTTATGGAAGTATTGTGTCTTCTATGCTAACTTTTATGATAAAGTGATACTAATACCTGATGAAATACATCAGGTATTAATTCACAAATCACAGATTCTGTGTTCTGTAACTGTTGCTAATGTTGAGGCCAATAGTAATATATTCTACCTATTCATTACTTCAGTTAATTATCCTGATGATGCACAAATCTCAATTTGACATTTGTTTCTATTTTCAGTGCTGACAATGGATATGATACTCATCTGTTTTTTGCACATAGTATTTCTATAGCATGTTTCTTATTTGAAGCCATGCATTTCATTAATTACTCGGCACAATATAAATTATGCATATAAACAGTTCACTAATGTATGACATTTATTTCACATATATGCACACTTACAGCACAAATATTTTTCTTGTAAAAGTGAAACAAACAATATGTATCTTGCTTATACTTAGGTAATTGCTGTAATATTCTGACACATGAATTTTCTGATAGGAGGCCGTTCAGTGAGCGTTGGTCCTGAGAACCGTTCCCCAAAGCGAACATCCCGCCCACCTTCCACCCACACCACCACCCCAGCTGCCAAGCCGGAGCGCCGCCCACGACCCAGTAAGTAGTTATCAAGGAAATGTCATGAATATATAATATCAAAGTGTGGCAAGCAAAAAAACCTTGGAATAGGTGTTGGATTATCAAATACCTATTTCCTGTTGATTGTGGTAAGTATTATATCATGGGTGCTTGAAAAGTTTTCTATTAACATATTATTATTTATTTATTTTTTTTTTTTACGTAGGGAAGAGGGCCAGCCAAGGACAAAAAAAAGAAAGTTAAAAAAAGGCCCACTTGAGCGCTGGCTCTCCAAAGAGTACAAAAAGTGCCAAAACAGTCAGCCAGAATTAGGGGAGCAAATGCCTCGATACCTCCTTCTTATAAGAAGACAAGTTGTAGGAATTTGGAAATACAGATGCAGGGAGGGAGTTCCAGAGTTTACCAGTGAAAGGGATGAAAGATTGAGATTACTGGTTGACTCTTGCATTATAGAGTTGGACAGAATAGGGATGAGAGGAGGAAGAAAGCCTTGTGCAGCATGGCCGCAGGAGGAGGAGGCATGCAGTTAGCAAGATCAGTAGAACAGTTACCATGAAAATAGCGATAAAATATAGAAAGGGATCCAACATTTCGGCAGTGAGAAAGAGACTGAAGACAGTTAGTCAGAGGAGGGAGTTGATGAGA
>NC_059294.1:7805000-7845000 GCF_017591435.1 Portunus trituberculatus | reverse complement strand
CAGATAAGTCTACACACTTATTCCTCTTCTAAAGAACTTTAATCTTCACACTCTCCTCTTTGTTTAACATGTTCACTACCCTGCTTCCCACATCAATGGAAGGCTTGTTTTTGCACAAACTCCATTCATCAAATTACTACATACTACTACTATTAGTTATCTAAACTTTCACCCATTCTTTTTATCACTAAACCATCTAAGGCTGCAACATCTGACACCCTGAACTCCACACTTATTCCTTTAGCTCTACTTGCTTGTTGAGACACTTTTATGTGCACTTAGTTTTTATTCACCATCTATTAATTTCCCACAACAGATATTCCTAAGGTATGTACAGTTAGTTTCTACCACTTGAATAATTTACCTTTATAATTATTTTTACACCCAAGTTTGTCTTGCACATTTGATAATTTACATACAAGTATTATTTCTTAAAGTACCTTTCTATCTCCCTCTTTGCTAGGCATCTTTTCCTTATCATATTTTATTTAGTTACAAACTCACTCTCTCTCTCTCTCTCT
The DNA here is from genome assembly GCF_017591435.1 of Portunus trituberculatus. NCBI lineage: Eukaryota > Metazoa > Arthropoda > Malacostraca > Decapoda > Portunidae > Portunus > Portunus trituberculatus. The sequence continues at coordinate 7,844,479 of NC_059294.1, read as the reverse complement.
CTCTCTCTCTCTCTCTCTCTCTCTCTCTCTCTCTCTCTCTCTCTCTCTCTCTCTCTCTCTCTCTCTCTCTCTCTCTCTCTCTCTCTCTCTCTCTCTCTCTCTCTCTCTCTCTCTCTCTCTCTCTCTCTCTCCCCTGCCTTCTATGATTGCACATAATTAGACAGATAAATCTATATACTTCTGAATTTCATCTCCATTCTGTTGACAGATAAATCTATTTACTTCTAAATTTCATCTCCATTCATTCAGAGTTTATATTTTTGAGGGGGCACTCAACTCACTTTGTATGGGTAACAGAGTAAGACTTGCTTGAATGAAAAAAAATGTAAAATTAAATTGAATGGAGAAGAATGGAAGTACATTCCTATTCTGAAAGCTAGAAGTACAAGTTCTCTCTTTTTTTTTTAACGTATTCAATGAAAAATTCCATGAAAAAGAATGCATCCATCACAGTCATGATGAACACTTACCTTTGTCAAATTTATTAAATTTCATGAACAGCATGCCTTCATGTAAACAGCTGTTAGGATTTTAATTGTTCTGAATATTTGCCAGGGGTCATCTTTTAAGAAAGACAGACAGACAGACAGACAGACAAAGCAAAGGATTGTAAATATCAAGGTCCAATTACCCAAATAGATGCTGCAAGAAAAATTGGTCATTAATGTTGTTATTCATATTTTCTTCACTTTTAGTAATGATATATGAATATAAACTAAAAGTACTAGTGTTAATTAATTTATATAAACACTTCTATTAGGTGATGTATATGCATACATACATACATATATGGAGATTCAGTATATTTTGGCACTCAAATGTAGATTTCCTTGATATGATAGTAATTTGTACCTGAAAATAATTTACTACAGCCACTCAAAATAGTTTCTCTTGCAACTGCATTTCATTAATTTACTTGTAAATATTTGCCTGATGTGCATTTAAGATGATTCCTGGAGTCTTATATATGTTGAGTGTAATGTTGGCTGAGTGGTTGGTGTGGACCGGGGCTTGGCTGACATTGCCCATAAATGGTGGTATGTTCAGCTGCTTAAAAGTAGTAGATTAGACTCAACTTTAGACACTGAGACACAGACTGCTTCATAACATATTTTTTATATAAGAACAATTCATAAAAATTTTCAAAGTTGTCTCTGTAAGTCAGTGTCTATTGTAACTTATATATTAATGTTACATTGCATTTACTCGGAGCCTTAATAGGTTCACGTAGTGTTAGATATATGGATGCTCTTCTAGCTAACTTTTATGTCTTACTGTGCAATGTGTTTTAGGATAAACTTGTTACTTCCTACAGATATATGCTGGCAACAAATATGAAACGTATCAAAATATTTCTGCAGTAAAAGGACGTGCAGTAATCATGTTCTATCAAAGCAGTATTCATAGTATATTCAAGTCCAAATATATTAAGGAAATATCATAACATCATCTCTTCAATGAAAAGAAGTACATTGCATTAAAAGATATACTGAAGGACTGCAGGGTATATGATGTAGCTAAAACTCGTACCATATTTCTAGCCAAAGTTAACAAGTACATGTTTATGTGAGCACAATATATAATTAGTATTAATGACCCTGGTAATTTTAGATGGAAACCTCACTAGTTTGCTGAAGTTATATTTCACTACCAAATATAATATTTGCTGGCACATTTATATATAGTCTAAAAAAAAATAATTCTAAAGAAATTTACATTTTTTGCAGTATTACAAAATTATTAGCCTCCAGTTTCACAAAGAAAAGTGTGAATGAAGCAAGTATGAAAGAGTAGTGTTAAGATAAACACTTGTATCCAACTACAGTCACTTCATGAGCTTGGGTTAAAAAACATAATTATACTAGTTAGTAAGGATTATTTAAGCTTAGATGTAATGTATTATAGAGCATTTGTATTATCTGCATTTGTCGGGTATAGAAATGTTACTAAAAAAATAAAGTAGTGAGGGGATTAGAAATGTAGAATGGACTTAATGGTTCTTCATCAGATTAGAAGGTTTACCTCAAGCAAAATAGTTGGCTGAGAAATACTTCATGGACCTGACAATCTGTGACATAATTATTCCCAGAAAGAGATAAAATTACACAGGATTATGATTTTTGTAGCCTTGCCAATACCAATCATGAATAGTGCTAACATCACATTCTGTGTCTTATCTGTTAAATTCACAATGCATTAAGCATTTCTTTATATGAGTTGACAAATTGTGATATGTAAATAGTTTTATTTTATTATAAAATTGCTACATTTGAATGATATTAGCTAATATCTAATGATGGAAATTCAGATTAATTTTCAAAATGCATCATGTCATATATATATATATATATATATATATATATATATATATATATATATATATATATATATATATATATATATATATATATATATATATATATATATATATATATATATATATATATATTACAATTCAAGATTTTTTGTGTCCTGTATAATTTTATGATTATATTTAACATCTGCACATATACATGATATAATTGGCTAATTATTTTGCATATTGATGAGACAAAAAGCTGTTGCAAAGTTTGAAACAGCTTATGTCTGATCATTGTCATCACTGAGCAGCTTGCCAGGTCCTTTACATAGGCACGATGCTCTTTTTCTAGCGTCCCTCTCCACTAGTGCTCGCCGCAAGGGTACAGACGCTTTGCCCCATCGCCCCTCCTCCCATGATGAGGGTAAAGAGCCTAAGAAATCCTCTAAAGCTAAGCCTCATGACCCCACTGCTTCGCCTAAGAAGGGTGAGGACAGGAGCAAAGTGGAGAAAAAACACATTAGTAAGTAGGATTAATAAGATGCAACTTAGTAAGTAGTCTTGTTGGGAAAACATTAATTTTATTTGCTGCTCTTAATGGTACACTTCATTAATCCGATTTCCACGTTCGTCTTCTGTAGGTTGTTACTCAGCACAAAAGTGTAGTTTATAGTGCACAAAAACATATTTATTTTATGGGAGAAAGGAAATGGAGAGAATTTTCAGCCACCGCAATGTAATATTGTTGTTTCTATCAAAATAAAACCTTCACTTCATTACCTGAGCTGCTAACTGGTTTAGGTAATGCTCTGGATAAACGCGGGTCGGATTAAAGAGTGTCTGTAGTTTGTAGAGGCCCATGCTCGGAGTTTTGCTGGTTTACTACTCTTTTCCTCTGCCACCCACTGTGATCCTCAATCCCTTGGTTATGTCTGAGCACCCAGTGTCCAGGGAAGTGTGCACTTGATCGTGTCTTCTGAGCTTCAGTGCATAACATGATGATTGCTATCTTATATTAGAGTATGCTTATTAAAAGCATGAAACAATGAGTTGGTGAACTGCATATGAAGGGATTTGCACAATGGCCATGTTCATTATAAGATCATTCAGTTAGCAAAAATATTGTAAGTGTTACTCAATTTCAAACTTTAAAATGCCATGAAAGTCTTCTTCACAATAAGAGAATTAATTGTTATATTTGTCTATTTTATCTCAGACTGAGCATGGCTGAAGTGGAATAACAGACTACAGATTGATGTACTTACATATCTTTTATTTGTTATGAAATGTCCCAGTATACTACACTATTGTGCAATATCTTTCTTTTAAGTTGAATGACTTGTCTCAAAATGGTATAGTTTGTTATATTTCATAAAGAATTCCACCTCTTAGAGAACAGTAAAACTGACCTTCTTCATCTACATTCTTTTTGTTCCTTTGTAAAATCAAGTTGTATAGTTTATTACACCAATTACTCCAACATACAGAATATTGTGAGTAAAGCATTTTGACATTTCCCTCAACCCTGATCAGTATGGAATGCAGGGAACTAAATAACCTGATATCCTATTCAGCTATAACTATCAACTGGAAATGTATAGTTGCCATGGCCTGAAATATTTAAAGGAATTAGATCGTATTGGTGACAAGGCTTTACTGGAATGCATATCTGTGTATCATGAATGTTTACACATACCGTGTATTTTGTGCATATGGTTGGTTCTCTCTCTCTCTCTCTCTCTCTCTCTCTCTCTCTCTCTCTCTCTCTCTCTCTCTCTCTCTCTCTCTCTCTCTCTCTCTCTCTCTCTCTCTCTCTCTCTCTCTCTCTCTCTCTCTCTCTCTCTCTCTCTCTTTCTTTTCTTTTTTTTTTTTTTTTTACTGAATGAAAATGTGGCAACTATTGGAGAATACTTAGACTGCACAAACAGATTTGATGTTTTATGTTGTGGAAACTTACACCAGATATTTGATTATTTGTTGGTGGATGGTGGGTGGGCTTACTTTGATGGTTTTCTTCTGTATTGTGTGTATAGTTACTTTTCTCTCTCTCTCTCTCTCTCTCTCTCTCTCTCTCTCTCTCTCTCTCTCTCTCTCTCTCTCTCTTTTCTAATATTTTTGTTTTATTTTAGTATTGGTTGTATTGCACTGTTATGTGTTTGGCCACCTTTTTTTATTTTTCTCTTTTGTGGTGAAGGTTAGTGTTCAGCTTTATTTTATGTACAATACAATAGAATTAAGTTTCATAGTGCTTTTAGTATATGTTTTAGTCTAAATGGACAAAAGAAGGCATTACTATCTTTTTATTAATGTATAGAATTTTGTACATTACAAAGTGCACAGAATAGGATATTTCCATTAGAAAAAAAATTGCATAAACATTTTTAACTACCTTAGAATGAAAGGACTGCTTTGTGGCCTTCCTGAACGTCTTCAAGGTAATGTGTTCCTCAAGATCACATTTAACACCATACATTTCAACAGGTGAAGAAATAGATACCAAGAAGGACAAAGAAAAGGATATTATTACAAAAGATGGGCCCAAGGATGCTGCTACAAAAGATACTTCCAAGGAACCTGTAGAGGCTGTGAAGGAAGCAGCAGGAAGGAGGTCAACCCCAGAGCCAAGGTTTGACCCTGAGAAATACGAGCCTGTGGTCAAGACTCCTCCTGAGCCTACCAGAGTCAAGTCACCTGACCAGGTTGGTAAATGGGTATGTTTTCTCCTGAATAATATTCCTTTGTTCACGTTATAAAATAGGAATTTGAATGTTTGTAGCAAGTTGATCATTGCAGTGGATCGGTAATCAATAATAATCTTACTGTGCTAGAACACAAAACTGACCTGTGCACTTGTTCTGTAAAACCTTAATGGCAAGCATGTACTGTAATTATTACTTTGCCATTTCCTTTGTGAGGAATGTGCTTTGCATCTGCATAGTCATATTAGCAAATTTTTTTTTTTATTTTATTAGCATATGATTTCATACTCATCATCTTAAAAGAAGAATAACTGACACTGTAAGTATCAACTTACCCAGAAAATGAATGGCAATATTGTCATATTGGTCTACGTCTGCCTTTAATTGGTTATGTAATTTTTTTTTGCATGTAACTTGATCAATTGAGTTTTCTCTGCCTTTTGTTAATGGCTGATCTTATTGTGCATCATTAGCTTCATCCCCTATCTTTTTAAACTGAAGTTTCATTGTAACAAATAATGTAACTGATGTATACAGTTCCTTAGTCGATCATTTAGAATCAGTGGTGTCTTGGAATATGAACACCTCGCATTAGGAACAAATCAGGTTAAGAGTACAAAATATTCAGAAAATTTGCTTTGGTATACAAGCAATGTTATGGGTAACCATGCATGATGAATCACACACTCAATGTCCACACACACACACACACACGGCGCAGCCATCGTCGCAGACGGACGTGTCTGAGCAGCACACAGAGAGTGCTACAGAAGGACTGGACTCAGGCCTAGATGTATGTACAGGGGGAGGGGGGGCCATAGTGTTCTCCTGTCTTCAAATGAAATAAGTGTTAGACTACGTATAGCCAAGGAGTAGATAAAGAGACGGATATGGAACCAAGTAGCGCTGCCAGGCGCATGGAGAAACCAAAACATACGCCGGCCGAAAATCAACGCTATATAGAAACAACTATTGGTTTAAGAAAGTTGACTGAAGATACTATGGATAGGGATTTTTTGGGTTTCTGAGATGAACAAGAAAATTCGAGGAGACTTGTAAATGTAGAAAGATAATTAAGATATTTGAAGGAGGCGATGTCCAGTCTCATGGACAAACATGACCGACTGGTATCAGAAAACACAGCCTTGAAATTGAGAATAACTGAATGTGAAAAGGTCAGTGGAATAAACCAAGAATTAAAAGAGAAGATTTTAGAAATAAGGAAGCAAAATGACGCTCTAAAAACCACATGCCAGAACTTGCAGGATAAAGTGCAGCAAGGGGTTACAGACAGGATAGAAGGTGGTCTAGGTGAAAACAAATTGAAAGAACTAAGAAATGAATGGAAACAAGAACAAGAGGAGGAAAAAGTCAAATTTTCAGAAGTGGTAAAGAGACAAATTCAGGAGAACACAAAAGTTGCTGTAATCGAGGTTATCAAAGAAAAGGAAAGCATGGTGAGGGATGCAGTGGACAAGAAAAAAGCTTCGTGATCTACGGGATGAGAGAAAAGAAAAATCCAAATAAATTCACAAGAGAACGTGAAGAAAGGGAAATGGCCAAAACGGTTATCAAAAGGGTACAACAGCACACAAGAATTTGACCAGGAGGTGGAGGAAGTGGTTAGGCTGGGAAGGTACACTGAAGGGGGTAAGAGACCAATGAAGGTGAAAATGAGATCTCAAGTGGCTGTAGAAGAAATAATGGCTAGAAAAGGTAAGTTAGCCGATGATGTTGATCACAAGGAAATATGGCAAAAAAAAGATATGAACTTAGAGGAAAGGGAAAAGGAGAAAGTGCTAAGAAGTGAGGCCAAGGAAAAAACGAGAAAAGGACAGAGATAGAGAAGAAGAATTTTTACTGGAGGGTTCTGGATATGAGACTAAAGAAGTGGTACTTAAGGAAAAAAAGAGGTGGTCGTGGAGGAGGCAATAAGTTAAGAGTGACTTATACGAACATAGATGGTTTGTTATCAAGAATATTGGAAGTTCGGGATTATTTGAAAGAGAAAAGCCAGATGTAATGTGTATCGTTGAAATAAAACTGAAGAATGAGATACATGTCAACTTTAAAGAGGAAGGATATAATACCTGGAGGAGGGACAGAAAGGATAAAGGGGAGGAGGAGTGCTAATAATGGTTCGTGATAACATTTGTGTGGAGGATGTGCAATATGGAGAGGACAAAGTGGAAGTATTGGGAGTAACAATCAGAACAGAAGATTTGAAGAAGAAAAATTATAGTTACATATGTTCCACCAAAGACTAATACATGGGGATCAGAAGAGCATAAAGATATGCAAAGAGAGACGATAAAGTATCTGGATAACATGATAAGAAGAGATAGAAGAATACTCTTAGTTGGAGACTTTAACTGTAAAAAATAAACTGGGAGAGATGGAAGTAATGGACAATGCTGGGCAGTGGAGTGACAAAGTGTTACAGATGACTATGGTTAATACAATGGACCAGTGGGTAGAAGAGTCAACAAGATACAGGGGGAAAAGGAACCATCGTTACTTGACCTAGTCTTCACAAAAAGCCAGAATCCCCTCCAATCATACAATACCTTAGTCCAATGGGGAAAAGTGATCATGTGACATTAGAGATGCAAATGCAGGAGGAAGATGAGATAAGATACAGAGAGGACTATAAAGGAGAGAGATTAAATTATGCAAGAGCAGATTTTGAAAAACTAAGGAGTTATTTTGCTGATATTGAGTGGAGTAATATTATGTGCAGGAAGACTGTACAAGAGAAATATGACATATTCTTACAGGAATACAATGAAGGAGTAAAAAAGTTTGTTCCTGTTTATAGAGTTCAGAAAAAATACATACATGGTACAATGCTAGATGCTTACAAGCAAAAAAGGCAAAGGATAAAGCGTGGAAGAAACTTTTAAAGCAGGGAAATGACTATAATAGTCGGCAGTACAAAGATACTAGAAATGAATATATTAGAGTAAGGAGAGAGGAAGAAAGAAAGTTTGAGAAAGATGTAGTGGATAAAAGCAAGGATGAACCCAAACTTTTTTACAAGTTTATAAATGGCAAAACAAAGAATAAGGAAACAATTGAAAAATAGTTAAAGATGGAAAGACATACCAAACAGAGAAAGAAATGTGTGAAATAATGAATGAGAGCTTCAAAACGGTTATCACTGAAGAAGATGACTTCACAGAACCTAATAGGACATTGAATTGCCTAGGATTAAAGGAAATTGCAGTTCATAAAGAGGATATTGGAAGATTACTGGACAAGTTAGAAGTCAGGAAAGCAATGGGGCCAGATGGTGTATCAGGCTGGGTGTTAAAAGAATGCAAAGAGCAATTACTGGAGCCAATTTGGGAAATAATTAGAAGTTCAATAAATGAAGGGAAAGTTCCACTAGAGTGGAAGAGAGCCAACGTAATACCGATATTTAAAGGAGGAAAGGCAACTGAACCACTAAACTACAGACCAGTGTCACTTACAAGTGTCGTAGGGAAGTTATGTGAAATAATTATCAAAGAAAAATGGGTTAAATTTCTAGAAGAGGAGCAAGTCATATCGAACAGACAATTTGGGTTCAGGACAGGGCGGTCATGTGTATCAAACTTATTAAGCTTCTACTCCAGGGTTATTGCAGGACTTGAAAACAGAGATGGATGGGTAGACACAGTATACCTGGACATTAAAAAGGCATTTGATAAAGTCCCTCATGGAAGACTTCTTTGGAAACTAGAGAACATAGGAGGACTGTGGAACCTTGCTCGAATGGACAAGAGATTATTTGAAGGATAGAGAAATGAGAACTGTGATCAGAGATACATACTCATCTTGGAGTAAAGTAACTAGCGGGGTGCCACAAGGGTCAGTGTTAGCCCCCATTATGTTTCAAGTTTATGTAAACGACATTCACATTGGGGTAAACAGCTATATGAATTTATTCGCTGATGATGCAAAGTTGCTAAAAGTTATCAAAACCAGAGAGGACTGTATACTGCTACAGGAAGATTTAAATAAGATCTATGAATGGAGCAAGAAGTGGAAATTGGAGTTTAATGCCAAGAAATGTCACATAATGGAACTAGGAAAGAGTAAGAGAAGACCAGTATGGAACTATTTGATGGGAGAGGAGCAAATAATGAAGACTAAAGAGGAAAAAGATCTTGGAGTGATCATACAAGAAAATCTGAGCCCTGATAAACACATAAACAAGATATTTGGACTATCATATAAGATGTTGACTAATATAAGAGTGGCATTTCATTACATGGATAAAGATATGATGAAAAAATCATCACAAGCATGATACGCCCAAGGCTGGAATATGCAGCAGTGGTATGGTCTCCGAGTTCTAAAAAAGATATAAGAAAACTGGAAAGGATACAGAAGATTGCTACAAAGATGGTGCCGGAATTAAAGGACCTCACATATGAAGAACGACTGAAGGAAATGGGACTGCCAACCTTACAAGATAGAAGAGAACGAGGGGACCTAATAACAATGTATAAGATAGTAAATGATATTGAAAAGATAGACAAAGAAGACCTGGTGCTGTTGGCGGAAGAGGATGGAAGGACAAGAGGACATGAAAAGAAGATCAGGATGAGGCAGTGTGTGAAGGATGTTGGAAAATACAGTTTTCCACACAGAACAGTGGAAAAATGGAATGCATTGGATAATGGAATTGTTGCAGCACATAGTGTGCATAACTTTAAAGAAAAATTAGATAAATGGAGATATGGAGACAGGACACTATGAGCCCCTGCTGAACCCTGTACAATACAACTAGGTAAATACAACTAGGATGACACATCAACACACACACACACACACACACACACATTGTGGACACAAAGACACATGCATGGACACAAAGATCGGACACAATGAGCATCTGAGCTCACTCCATAATGCGGGAAGACATATAATTTGCTAAGGAATATTGGAATAGCAGTTCACTACATGGACAAAGAAATGATGAAGAAACTGATAAGTACTATAATAAGACCCAGATTGGAATATGCAGGAGTAGTGTGGACCCCCCAATAAAAAGAAATGCATAAGGAAGCTGGAGAGACTACAAAAAATGGCTACAAGAATGGTTCCAGAATTTGAAGGGATGACATATGAGGAGAGACTAAAGGCTATGGATCTTCCAACATTGGAGCAGAGAAGGAGAGAGGGATCTGATACAAGTTTATAAATTGATCAACAGAATGGACAAAGTGGATAATGAGAATCTGATCCTGAGAAAAGAATATGACATTCAAAGCACAAGATCGCATAGTAAAAAGCTGAGGAAGAAAAGATGTCTAAGAGATATTACAAAAATATAGTTTCCCGCAAAGATGTGTTGAGACTTGGAACAGTTTGAGTGAAGAGATGGTGTCAGCAACGAGTGTGCATAGTTTTAAAGAAAAATTGGATAAGTGTAGATATGGAGACGGGGCCACATGAGCATAAAAGCCCAGGCCCTGTAAAACTACAACTAGGTAAATACATGCGTGCGGACATACACACACGCATACACATACATATACATACACATGGACACACGCACATAGTGTAAGTGATTTTTTGTTCAGCGAGATATTAAGGGACCACTTTATTTTGCATAAAATACCATGTAAATTGATTTTTATATTGATATTTTAAGGGTTAATTTGATTTTCGTAATCTTAAATTGGGGAAATTTGTTTCGAGATACGAATTTTTCTGGATATAAGCTATGTTCTGTATTAGTTTTTAAGGATACAAGCTACGTTGTGGAATAAATTAAATTCGTAACCCAAGACACGACTGTACATCAAATGGTGAATAACAAGACATATTGAATAGAAGGAAATAGTCTCTTTTACCACACCACTGATACATGCCAAATCAACTGACTTTCTATGTGGTTAAGTGAGAGGCAGGAAACTTAACAGTGTTTTTGTCAGGTGAACAAATAATGTTGTACAAACATTAATTTTCTATTGTTGAAATACTTGTTAGACTTGTTTTTAATAATGACAACACTATTAACAAACAGTGCTGTTGCACAAGCAAGGAAACTAGCCTTTCATGTCCAGTGTAAAATTTGCATGAGCAATTTAACACATGAATACTGAGTGGCAAATATATATCATACAAACAAATGCCATAGTAAATATATGGTAGCAGCTCAGCATGGTGTGCACGGTGCCATATATACTTATGTTGTTAGTCCTGCACAGTGCAGTCTGCATAGTGCATAACATAATGGAACTTGCGATAAGCAGTTGCCATCGGGCAAAAATTTTTGACAATTTACTTGTCACTGCTACTCCTGCTTGGTTTCTAGATTATGGTGTCATGCTTGTGGGTACAGCCAAAGTTGCTTCACTCCACTCTCTTGCATTTCTATTAACCATAATTTTTTCCCTTCATACACTAAGTTTTTATTTGTATAAAAAACTGTTAAATCATAAACAAAAATGCCATTTACTGTACTGTGCAATAATATTAATAAGTATACAAAATACTTAATGTTAAAAATTTTTTCCCAGATGTCTCTTAAAGATAATTAGTATTCTGTTAAGGTAACTAAGATGAAGTTGTAAAGTTTTATAGTAAAATCTCATATTTAACAACTGTCATCTTACTTTATTGATTAGATGATGGTGAAGAGCCCAGACCCAGTCAATTGGACTGTGCCCCTGGACACCGGCAAGACCTTCACAGTGACGCACAACATTCCAGAAGGTAAGAGTGCTCACTCATCCATGCCAGATTCTATTTCCTTATAGTTTCTTCTTCCCTGCAGAATTTCTTTTTGTTAATAAAGTTAGGTAATTGGACCTAACAACTATAATCACTATTCAAAGGGACAGAAATCTTCAGTTTACACTGATGAGTAGGTGTATCATACTGGTCAGTATGGTGCAGGTCTGTACCTGAAATTTGCATCTTAGGTGAAAATACTGATTGAATTATATGCAATGAAATATACATCCATAAGGAAACTCATTACATCTTTACCTATGTAAACCCCCTTTGTTTTTATATAAATACAAAGTTTGTGTGGAAGTGACAAATGTAATTAAATGTAAACGGAAATAATGTATTTATGAACCTAAATGTCCAATGGATACAGATAACTTAAGCCAACCACCAAGTTATATGAATAGAAAGTTTAAGCATACAATTTATTTTTCTATAACGATATTTGTTAAATAAAATTTGGTTAATGAAATAAGTGTACATGTTTCTAAAGGTAGGGATAAACTCTGAAACTGCTACAATGAATTCAAAGTTATGAACATATGTATCAGTAAGTGAAGCTTGCCAATTTGTAATGTGGGAGAAATTTTCATGTTACTTTAACATCCATTAATGAGAAACAACATACATTTATATGCTGTAATATATATAGATAAAGACAGTGGTCAATTCTAAGCACCTAATGCATATACTATTTTAACATGTGAGTAAAACTTTGCTTGATGTAATGGACATTGTACCTAAGGTGTTGCAATCTTCAACATCTAGAGGTATATATAATCACTTTATGTACAAAACATAACCATAACAGTTGCACAAATTAAAAGTGGTGGTAGTTTCTTAGACACCAAACTTCAAGCAGAGGTATCATTGTAAATGTGATATGTGAAATAGCAGACACCCAAGTACTAGACATGAGAAGAAATTAACCAGTATTTTTTTCATATAAGGATCTAAAATGAACCAAGGTTATACGTTGTCCACACAAGCAAGTAACACTCTTATTTAAGAAGGAAATATTTGAGGTTTGAGACATGACAGCTTGAAGGGATAGCATCACCTGGTAATGTAAGTGGGTAATGTTAACTTGCCTCTAACTTGTCACTGACTTCACTCTGATGACAACTTCTTCCTTTCTAACACTACATAATATTTACACCTTTCACTCATAATTAAAAATCAAAATGGTATCAACACATTCAGCCTTGGGAGAGGACTAAGTCAGGTCTTTTAATATTGACCCAAAGTGTCTTCACACCTTTGCTTCAATTTTTTTTTCTGCATTTCATTATATAATATTCATGGCCTTAGACCATGAAGCTCATCTTTTCCCCACTGAAACAGGTATTTGATGCTTCTAACAGAAACCATCCCTTTCTCTGTTCCTTCATACTTTATCTCCACTTTTACTCCAAAAGTGAATGTTGCATCTATATACAGAATCTCTGCAATAGAGTACAATCCATACATTAGTTAGTCCACACTAAGTAAAATTGTTGATAAGTTTTAATATTTGGTTAAACACTGTGAAAATATCATTTCTCTCTTTCCACTGTCCAAGCAAATCATGATAAAGTGAAAAAAAAATATATGTACAATATTAATGTGTGAAATAAAGTACATATTTCTTCATGCCTATACTTAAGTTGAGGCAGGTACAAAAGTACCTCGCATAAATACACAAATACCTAAAGCTGCATTCATATGATTGTTGCTAGCAAAAAGCCTAACTGCTTAGTCTTTGTTAAAGCTACTGATTAAACTTTAGCATAATACTTAGGATATTACTTAATGAATATCATTTTACCAAAGGTATACTAAATAGCCAATAAAGAAAACTGATCTGCTTGTAAACTGCCAGATAAGTGCCAGTAATTTTTGTTATGATTTTTCTTTAATTATCCTTTTCTTCTAAGTTAATGTTCAAGGTTTTATATTTGAAGATTCTCTAGGTTTCTGAAAAATTATCTTTGGTACTATCAATAGATTAGGTTTGTAAAAAATTATTTTATCATCCTTAATGAATATTATAATTATCATAATTATCAGAAACTATATTTCAGTCACTATATAAAAATTGTAAGGCACCTTGATGCTTGGCTTTGGGCACCGGTCTTTACTTGGGCCGTGCAGAGGAGCCGGCAAGTCACCATGCTTGCTTTTGTTTACTTGACATATTCCCTTGCATCACGCACATCATTTAAAAATATTCTCAGTTGCATGGTCAACTGCCACCATCACTGGGACTCTTGGTAGCATTATTGCACAATCTGAGTTAAGAAGTTTTACTATATATATATATATATATATATATATATATATATATATATATATATATATATATATATATATATATATATATATATAAAATATGTAACTATGGACAGCAATATCATTCCTCATCCATAAAGAGAAATATACTTTATTAATGTACTGAGACAAAATCCTGTTATAGTCATTTATGCATGGTGTTTTCACAAACACATGTGACGAAATCAGTGACTATAAGTCCTAGAATATTTAGTAGAATATTGATTACAGTGCTACCCACATAAAATACCTTATTGTGACTATGAATGTCTCACATATGTATATGCCTAGTGTATCTATGTATATTGTTGCCAAAATAACATTTTCTATGACTGCTAATCCCTGAACGTCACACATATACTGTACCTGCATGTATAACTCTAGGTTCTTGTTTTCCGTCGTAGCTACTCACTGTTTGAGAATACCCCGAGGTACGTTAGGGAGACCTAGCTGCCAGGAAGACCTGTTAGGACTACTAAGGGCCATGCTAGGACCAGTCTCAAGGTCACCTCAGCATGCAGCCAGCAGTTACTAGATTAAAGTCCACAGAAAAGAAGAATTTAATTGTCTGAAACTTTTAAAAGTACTCATATTAATCTTTAAATTAAATGTATTACATACTCAATTTAGTTTCAAGATAAAATTCTATAATGTGAACGTTAATGCTCAGCTGACCTTTAGAAGTGTCCCTGGATTCCAGACTGAAGTCTGTAATAAAGATAATTAATATTGCTTATATACAAGTCTTGTGATTTAACTTTTATACTCAACATGAACTCATATGAAAGTGAAGACCATACACAGACTGCTTGGAGGTGACCTTTTGCAATTCTCTTAGTGACATGTATGTCTGGGTAAAGGTTATGTGCTTGGGTTTTATTTAGTTGTAAAGTGGCCTTTATCTATGGTTTGCTTGATTTACCCACTAGATTAGTTCTTAAATTTTCTATATCTTGATTCTTCTCATTGTTTTCTTTAATTTATATACAGTATGGTTCCATGAAGGAGAAAAAGAAGAAAAGCATGCAGTACATAGTAAAAAGTGTAATTAAAAAAGAAATCAAGCACAATGAGAAGCACAAGTGCTTGTCTTGTTGTTTATCTAAAATTAAATGTGAAATCTGGATGCATAACATTTAGCCAACAATTTAGATTACACATAAAACCAATGATATTTGCTATTCTAAAGAATATTTATGGTTAATTTACTTACTCATCTAGTGTTGAGAATTTCTCAACTGGTTTCTCTTCAATTTGGCACAGATGTACCCAGATCCTATTACTTGTGCAGTCTGTTAATGTCAAATGCTATCTATTGTAGACACAATTTCAGCACACATGACCCACACTAACTATTGTATATTCAGTGATGCAAAGTCACACTGAAAGAAGCACTGTTTAAGCTATAGCAAGCATAGGAGGAAGAGTGACATACTAATGTGTGTGTCTCCACCTTGAACCAGTACTGCTATGAACCACCTACATCATACAACAAAGTTGCACAATTACAAAATTGATATTGTTTTCAAGTTTATTAACTTCAATGCAAAATTGCAACACCAATGCAGACTAAGGTCAGAATTCCAAAAGCATTGTAGAATAAAGAGTCCCATCAGGCTTCTAACAGCCCCCTACCAAAACACTTAGATAGCCTAGATGGAGTGTGAGCTAGATTAGAATGCATGGTTCACTGTTCCCTGTCCTACTGAAATGCTCACACCTGCTCTGCAATTTTGTCTAAATTGATTGCTTTAGTACTTTCTTATTCCTTTTATACTATCTCAAAAGAATAAGGTTTGATTGTTGGCAATAGAAAGGAATAAGAATTAAATTAACTAAAAAAAAAAAAAAAAGTCAGTGGAATATTTTTGCTGGTGATATTCGTGTAATTTTTTTAATTTTTTTTTATGATCATTGATATCACTATTATTTCTAACATTGCACATTAGAAATTTCTTTGCACTAAAGCTTCGCATCTCATAACTATAGTTGATAAATATTTCAACAATATTTTTTTTATATTATAACAATTATTATTATTATTATTATTATTATTATTATTATTATTATTATTATTATTATTATTATTATTCATTTATTTATCATTAATTATTATCATCACATGTCATTATTATGATTTCACAATAATAACCATTATGATTATAAGTTATAATCTTTAATGTGATCTATGTTCATTCTGAATCTGTACCAACAGACATTGGTAATTACAAATAGTTTACTTATGCTGAAGCTTGGCATGTGTGTCCTTGTGGAAATCTGTACATTGTCCAGTTATTTTTGTGAACCGAACTGCTGTCAGTTTACTGGCAAATTTTACAGAGGTATAGCAATCAGTACCTTTCATATATACAAGCTTCTACTTTGGAGTGACACACAAATGCCACCTTCATCTTTCTTTTTTTTTCAGGCCAATTAATTCTTCATTATCAGTAGGTTATTGTAATGATATATAATGCAGCTGTAATATCCTGAATTATACTGTGTCTTACAGCCTCATTATTTGTTCCACAATTAGAAACAACAGACCCAAATTACTGCTGATTGCCAGTAAACAATACAGACAGTAACAGGTTCCTGAGAATGTTATTCTTGTCATCAGCTTATTATATGCTTTCAGGTGTAAATTGTGGCAGATTTTGTATAGTGTTTGCATAACTATGTATTTTTGCTCCAATTGGCATACAAAAGTACTTTGACATTTTTGCTAGTTCATTGATGAACTTGCATATAATTGACATAATATTAAATATATAACTTTCACAGATGTAGTAGTAAATTTGTACAAAATGTATTGAACTAGAACATATTCTAAATTGTATTTATAAGATTGCCCTTGCATAATTTTCATTGCCATGATGATCATTTCTCTATTTGTGACCTCTAAAACTTCTTTACCAGGTGAATCAGCCCGTGGGACCCCCTCATCAGAGCATCGCCATGTTCTGGAATCTCGTACCAGACAAACGCCTGAACCCACAAAGATTAGCCAAGGATCTCTTGTTGGCACACCTGTATCAACTATTTCCACAGAACCCAAGCCACATTCTCAGGAGCAAGCTAAGTCTACTACTGCCACAACTGTAGAATCTAAGTTTGATGATAAACCAGTTGATAAGAAATCTTCCATTACTGCAGAGGTTAAGTTCCAAGAATCTAAACCTGAAACTAAGATTCCTGAATCTAAACCACTAGATGTCGATACAAAAAGTACCGAATCTAAAACTCAGGAAACCAAGACAGAGAAAACATTACCAGAAGTTAAGGATACTACCAAACCGACAGAGTCGAAACCAGTGGACACAAAACCTGTCGAGTCCAAACTACCAGAAGTAAAACCTCTCGAATCTAAGGAGCCAGAAGTGAAGCCTTTTGAACCCAAGGCTTTAGTGACAAAACCAAGTGATTCAGTTTTGTCTGAATCCAAGCCTGCTTTATCATCAGACTACAAGACAGCTGATGTGATACCTACAGAACCTAAAAAAATTGAATCTGTTCTTGATTCCAAGCCATTTTCTTCTCTACCTTCACAGCAACAGCAGCAGAAAGCTCCTTCCAGCACACCTGCACCCACTCAAGCTTCTCCTATGGACTCTATTCCTCCATCAGGTATTTCTTGGGTTGGCTCTCATGATTCTTTGGCAGATGGATGCACTTCCCCTTCCACCTTCAATATCATGCATGCTCTTCCTTCCTCACCTCAGTCTGAGTCATATTTTCAATCTGAGCCTGCCCTACACAATTATTCCAACACAAGTGACATGGAAGATGCTTTACAGAAGACTGAGCATGAAAGTAATTTTGATGGTGATACCTCACAATCACGTAATGAAACTGACTCTGCTGTGTACTCACCATCTCCTGTACATTCTCAGTCTTCCTTGCAAGAAGAACGGTCTTTCTCTTCATTACCTGATGCAGGCCATTTCCCTGGTTCTGTTATTGACTCATCTCCATCTGAGGAAGGACTTTCCATATCCCATGATGATGGCATTCATTTTCCCTCCCATGAAGAAGAAAATTTTTCAAATACAGTAAATGAAGATGGCAATTACTCTCCTGTATTTGGGTTTTCATCACAGGAGACACCCATTCATGAAAAATCTTATCCATCACTCATGCAAGACCAACACGTTTCTACGGTTCTTGAAATGGACTCAAAATCACCAAATTTTGAAACAAAAGATATGCATATGGATTCAGAAGACCATTCCAAAACAGAATTGCTCTCTTTACAAAATGGAACAAGTTCAAATTTCTCAGTTTTGCATTCTGAAATTTTTAATAAAAATTCATTAGAATCTCAACTTCCAATTCCAGAAGAATCTCAATCAAGACCTGATTCAAACTGCCATTACTTAAGTTCTGTAGAGTCTTTCACCTCAGATATAAAAACACAAAACATAGTTATGGAAGAACATTCTCTTACACAGGCTACTGAGACTTTCCCTTCTTATGTTTCTGAAGCAGATTCTCAGTCCCCAGTTCCTGATGTAGAATCTCATCGCCCAGTTCTGGAAGTAGAATCCCAATTCTCAGTGCTAGAAGAATCACATTTCCCAGGTTTGGAAGTAGAATCTCACTCCTTAGCTCTGGAACCCAAGTCCTCTTCCCCAATTCCTGAAGCAAAATCTTCCTCCATTGTTCTAGAAAGTGAATCCCATTTCTCAATTTTACAACCAGGGTCTCATTTACCAGTCCTAGAAACAGATCCTTCTTCCCCTATTTCCATGATACAAACCAATTCCTTAGTCCTGGAAGCTGAGTCCCCATCCACAATTCCCTATGAAGAATCCCCTTCCCCCATTCCTGATACTGAATCCCACTCCATAATTCCTGATGAAGACCCCCAGTCCCCAATTCCTGCTGACTCCCACTCCCTAATTCCAGTTGCTGACTCCCATTCCCCAATTCCTGATGCTGACTCCCATTCCCCAATACCTGATGCTGACTCCCATTCCCCAATATGTGATGCTGCTTCCCACTCCCCAATTCCTACTGACTCCCACTCCCCAATTCCTGCTGATTCTCACTCCCCAACTCCTGCTGCTTCCTACTCTCCAATTCCTGCTGATTCCTACTCTCCAATTCCTGATGCTGACTCCCACTCCCCAATTCCTGCTGCTTCCTACTCTCCAATTCCTGATGCTGACTCCCACTCCCCAATTCCTGCTGATTCCCACTCCCCAATTCCTGCTGATTCCTACTCTCCAATTCCTGATACTGACTCCCACTCTCCAATTCCTGCTGATTCCCACTCCCCAATTCCTGCTGACTCCCACTCCCCAATTCCTGCTGCTTCCTACTCTCTAATTCCTGATGCTGACTCCCACTCCCCAATTCCTGCTGATTCCCACTCCCCAATTCCTGCTGACTCCCACTCCCCAATTCCTGCTGATTCCTACTCTCCAATTCCTGATGCTGACTCCCACTCTCCAATTCCTGCTGATTCCCACTCCCCAATTCCTGCTGATTCCTACTCTCCAATTCCTGATGCTGACTCCCACTCTCCAATTCCTGCTGATTCCCACTCTCCAATTCCTGCTGATTCCTACTCTCCAATTCCTGATGCTGACTCCCACTCTCCAATTCCTGCTGATTCCCACTCTCCAATTCCTGATGCTGACTCCCAATTCCTGCTGATTCCCACTCCAATTCCTGCTGATTCCCACTCCCCAATTCCTGCTGATTGCTGATTCCCACTCCCCAATTCCTGCTGATTCCTACTCTCCAATTCCTGATGCTGACTCCCACTCTCCAATTCCTGCTGATTCCCACTCCCCAATTCCTGCTGATTCCTACTCTCTAATTCCTGATGCTGACTCCCACTCCCCAATTCCTGCTGATTCCCACTCCCCAATTCCTGGTGACTCCCACTCCCCAATTCCTGCTGATTCCTACTCTCTAATTCCTGATGCTGACTCCCACTCTCCAATTCCTGATGTTGACTCCCACTCCCCAATTCCTGCTGATTCCCACTCCCCAATTCCTACTGCTTCCTACTCTCCAATTCCTGATGCCGACTCCCACTCCCCAATTCCTGCTGATTCCCACACTCCAATTCCTGATGCTGACTCCCACTCTCCAATTCCTGATGTTGACTCCCACTCCCCAATTCCTGCTGATTCCCACTCCCCAATTCCTACTGCTTCCTACTCTCCAATTCCTGATGCCGACTCCCACTCCCCAATTTCTGCTGATTCCCACTCTCCAATTCCTGATGCTGACTCCCACTCTCCAATTCCTGATGCTGATTCCCACTCCCTAATTCCTACTGCTTCCTACTCTCCAATTCCTGATGCTGACTCCCACTCTCCAATTCCTACTGCTTCCTACTCTCCAATTCCTGATGCTGACTCCCACTCCCCAATTCCTGCTGCTTCCTATTCTCCCATTTTTTATGCTGACTCCCACTCCCCAATTCCTGCTGACTCCCACTCCCCAATTCCTGCTGACTCCCACTCCCCAATTCCTGATGATTCCCACTCCCCAATTCCTACTGCTTCCTACTCCCCAATTCCTGCTGACTCTCACTCCCCCATTGCTGCTGAAGATTCCTGTGTACCAGCTCTAGAAGCACAAGCTAATTCCCCAGTGATGAGAACAGAATCCTACTTGTCATCCATGGAAGTAGAATCTTACTTCCCAAACTTTGAAGCAGCACCCCACTCCCCAGTCATGGAAGCAGCACCCCACTCCCCAGTCATGGAAGCAGCACCCCACTCCCCAGTCATGGAAGCAGCACCCCACTCCCCAGTCATGGAAGCAGCACCCCACTCCCCAGTCATGGAAGCAGCACCCCACTCCCCAGTCATGGAAGCAGCACCCCACTCCCCAGTCATGGAAGCAGCACCCCACTCCCCAGTCATGGAAGCAGCACCCCACTCCCCAGTCATGGAAGCAGCACCCCACTCCCCAGTCATGGAAGCAGCACCCCACTCCCCAGTCATGGAAGCAGCACCCCACTCCCCAGTCATGGAAGTAGCACCCCACTCCCCAGTCATGGAAGCAGCACCCCACTCCCCAGTCATGGAAGCAGCACCCACTCCCCAGTCATGGAAGTAGCACCTCACTCCCCAGTCATGGAAGCAGCACCCCACTCCCCCCCACTCCCCAGTCATGGAAGCAGCACCCCACTCCCCAGTCATGGAAGCAGCACCCCACTCCCCAGTCATGGAAGCAGCACCCCACTCCCCAGTCATGGAAGTAGCACCTCACTCCCCAGTCATGAAAGTAGCACCCCACTCCCCAGTCATGAAAGTAGCACCCCACTCCACACTTCAGGAAGTAGAATCCTATTCCCAGCTTCCTGATGAAGAATCCCATTCACCAGTTCCAAAACTTGAGTCTCCACTCCCAGGGCTAGAAGATTCCCATTATCTGATTGGTGATGTCAAATCCTATGCTCCCATTCCTAATTTAGAATCCCATTCCCTGGCTGTGAAAGCAAGATCTCATTCTCCAGTTTTGGAAGGAGATATGCAATCCTCAGTCCTGCAGTTACAATCCCTTTCCCCAAAACTAGAAGTGGAATCTCAATCAGAGGTTCTAGAAGCAGACTTCCTTTCCCCAAATCTGGATATGGATGATCAGTCTCCAGCAATTATAGAAGAATCCCATTCCCCAGTTTCTAATGTTGAATCCCATTCCTCAGTTCTTAAAGGTGAATCCCATTCTCCAGTTCCAGGTGAATCTTATTCCTCAATTCCTGATGTAGAATTTACTTCCACTGTTCTAAAGGCAGAGTTCCCAGTCTTGGAAATAGAATCTGATCTTCCAATTATGAAAGCAAAATCTCATTCCCCAGTTCTGGAAACAGAAACCCATTCCCCACTCCTGGAAGCAGATCTCCATTCCCCAGTTCTTCATGCAGAACCCAATTCCCCAGTTGCAGATGAAGAATTCAATCCCCTATGTCTAGAACATGAATCTCAATCCCCAGTTCTGGAAGCAAAATGCCATTCGCCAGCTCCTAATGTAGAATCTCATTTCGTAGCTCATGAATCAGATCTCTATTCTCAAATTCCTGTTGTAGAATCCCATTCTCCAATTTTGGAAAAAAATTTTAATTCTCAAGTTCTGGACTTAGAACCACACTCTTCAATTCATGATAAGGAATCTGACTACCCAGTTCCTGAGTTAGAATCATGCTCTCATGTTAATGATAAACATGCCCATTCCTCAGTTTTGCAATCAGAATCCTATTCCCAAATTCAAGATGGAAAATCCAGTTCCCCACTTCCAGAAGCAGAAGGTCTTTCCTCACCCCTGGAAATTCATTCAAATCCCACAGTTGTAAGAGAAGAATCACAGTCCCCAGTTCTGGAAGCAAAATTCCATTCCCCTGATAAAGAAAATTATTCCCCTCTAGCTGAAACTCAGTCTCTACTCCCAGAAGCAGAACTTCATTACACCTATGAAAATGAAACTCTTTCTTCTGCTGATCAAGAAAGATCCCAATACAAAGTTCTGGAAGGAGAACCCTATTCCCAAATGTCTGTGGCAGAATCAAATCCCATAACTTATAACCCATTCCTGCAAGAAAGTCATCTCCAAGATCTTCATACAGAATCTAGTCCTATAAGACAAGAATCTCCCTCCCCAGTTCTAAATGAAGGAACTGATATCCCATATCCTGAGGAACAATCATCCTGTATCACAGATTCTCATACAAAATCTTCAGCTACATTTGTCCACGAGAATATCAATTCCACAGTAAATGATTCTTCTCTTCAAGCATTACATTCTTCTCCACACTGGAACCCAGAATTTTCACCTTCCATAAAGAATACCCATTCCACACATGTATCATTTTCTCTCCATGAAGATAATGATTCATCTCCACTGCATGAAGATGATTCAATATTCAATTTCACCACTTCAATGCCTGAATATGATTCAAATGAGAATTCCTTGTCCTCTGTCAATGAATCTCCTTCACATTCATCTAATGCCTGGTTGTCCCAAAAGCATGCACAGGTATCATCTCCCACTCAGCATGTCCTTCCAAAAGCTGCTGATAATGATGATACAATCTCCGAGGATGAACATTTACCAATCTCAGGGGAGAGCCAAGTAAATGTTCAACAGAGTTCATTGGAATCAGAATATAGTATCACTGATACTAGTCATGACTATACTTCAAAACAACTGAATTCTAACGACATGAAAGTTGTAGGGATTTCTGGTCCAGATTCTACCGATTTCAAATCAGAAAATTCTTCAGAGACTGTCTTTGAACATGAAGTTGATATTCTTCCAGTGAAGAAAGACTCAAATACATCAGTATCAGATGACACTAATAACATATCTGAAGACTTTGCTGTCTTTCACACAGTCAAATATAACAATGAAAACAAAATTCCTTCCCTAGATATCAACAGAACTGTTAGTTCGCATAACAGTACAGATAAATATAATGACAATTATGGTGCATCTAACAGTTTCAATCCTGTAGATAACCATGACTACCTATTTCATGCTAATGCAGAAAGCCACACATCATCGATAGCTGAAGCACAATATGAAGAAGGCAAAATGTTTCTAAATACTAATTTCTCAGAATTTCAGCCAACAAGTGAGGTACTTCATCAAACAAATTCTGCTGATACCAATGAACTACAGTCAAACAATGCCACAATAGTTAATCCTTTTGAAATGTCTGTGTACGAGTCGCTATCAGACAAAACAAATATGAGCTCATCATCTGAACATCCTTCCGACACTCTAATGTTTGAAATTGAGACAGATATGGAAGGAGAATTTCAAGCAAACTCTGAAAAAAATAATGCTCCATTTTCTGCAATGCCATCTGTCTTTAACAATAATCCCTTTTCATCAGATGCAGATAATACTACTTATCCTCCACCATTTCCTGACAGTCATAATAATCAAGTGAATGAGACAGGTGTCAAAAAAGAATCCTTAATGTCAGGTACCCCGGCATCTTTCCAGGAATTTTCTGAAGCTGAAGGGAAAGATCTTGTTGAAAAATATAATTTCAGTAATAGCACTCAACTTTCAAATCATGGTGAATCTACTTTTTAGTAGACTTGTAGTAACAATATTTTGAATTATTTCAAGCTTGTAATACCTGTCTTCTTCACCTGTGAATGGTACAAGCATTCATACCAACAGCATTCCTTTGTTAATAATGAGTTACACAATTTTAAAAATCTTCCTTTTTTAAAAAAAAATACCAATACTACTTCTAATGAACCCTGTATTTTCAGAGAAACTTCCTCCTCATAGCACTCTAATATAAGTAAAGCACATGCATTTATTGGAAAAAGTTTAATTTCACTTGGGCTTACCTTATTGCAAGTGAAGTATACCTTTTGGGGTCTTTGGTAGCACCAGTGCTTAAGTGACTTAAAAATGCATTCGACTAATACCTGTATCTGACTGCATGGGTGGTGGTTCTTTCAGGTGCGGTTGATTCAATGACAATGTCCATGTTTGGTTCCCTCAATGGTATGAATGGCAAGAGTTCAGGGACTCCATCTCCTACCAAGCCTGAAGTGCCCCTTCCTTCCGAGCCTGCAAAGGATGGAAAAGCTGAATCAAAGCCAGTTGGTGTTCGTAATGTTCCAGGCACCAACTTAAGATGCTTAGATGATCCTTCCTTTATGTTTGATCAACCTTCTGCACCAACCACTAATTCACCTAAATCTGGAGCATACAAAGTTCTAGAAGCACCCCTAGAACCAGCACAACCCAAGAGTGGAGGTTACCGTGTGTTAGAAGCTCCAGGAGCACCATCAGATATCAAGGATCTTCCGGATCAGTCGCCTACAAAGCCAGAGGCCCCAATCAAGCCTTCACCATACAGGGTCCTTGAGGCACCCATTGATCCTCCAACTAAGCCTAAAGGTTCCCCATATCGTGTCCTAGAGGCTCCAGATGCCCCTTATTACCCACAAACTCAGAGTGTCGGTGCAGCCCAAGAGTCTAAGCCTCCATCCCTAGTCTCTCCCTCTTCTGGTAGGACAGTAACAGATGCACTTGACAAAGCTCGCACTCGTTTTGATTCATTCTGGGGAGGACCCAAAGATAAAGATCCTCCCAGCAAAGTCTAGGTGCCCAAATTTGCTAGCCATATTTTAATTACAACTGATATATTTATGAAGATGAAATTATTATCCTAGTTCACAAGTGAAAATACAAAAAAAAAATATATATATATATATATATATATATATATATATATATATATATATATATAAATAAATCATTGATTATGGTTACCAACAGAGGGATACATCTTCATGAGTATTATCATAGAGATGAGCTGTTAGATTATAACTGAATGCAGATTTTAATGAATATAGGGGTTGTTACTTCCAACGTTAGTGGTCTTGCTTTGAATGTAGGACCATAAATAACAGCGCATCTAAAGTAAATGGTATTAGAAAACCCACAGGTCATCAGTTCAGCCAGACATTTAATCGCAGTACTCATACTATTTTTCTTAGTTAATCTAGATGCTGTTCAACTCTCTCTGGACTTTATTTACTCCAGCTACGCAGTATAGTATATCCTGTGAGGTTTTCTTATACAAGGCACTTGCTATAGGCTAAGAATGTGATTGTTTATATTATCATATATAAGATTTAGTTTCTGTATGTTTAGCATTCAACCAAAAGAAGTGAGAATGAAAGGCAAAACTGCCAAGATTTTTTCATATATATAATGCCAAGTGAGATCAGAAATTCCTGTTGCTCATGGTCATTGCTGAAAGCTTTTTAAAATAAAAGTAAAAGGAGGATATGAAAGGAGAGAAGAAAATTTTACTACTTAATAATCTTACAAAATATTCATAATCCACAACTCCATTACTCAAACAAATGGGAAGGTAAAATTTGTACAGCTTCTCTGATTACTCTATAGTGCCATATGATCTTTGCAGTCTGGCACACACATTCTAATCCTTAACATTAACTTCACTGTAATGAAGAAAGGAACTAATAATTGGAGAATCTGAGTACAGTTTAGCTGACCATTGTATACTTCTAAGGTTAAAGTATATATTTTCGTCTTGGTACTGGTCCTTTAACAATACAAAAACAATTAGCATATGACCTTTACAGGAGGAATGCTTCAAACACCTCATAATGCAAAGAAAAGAAAACTGATGTACATATATGAGATTAATGTGACAGTAGACTTTAAAAGATTTAGTTGCATATTGGAGTCTATCATAATCAATAGAGCCTTATAGTTTCATTAAATGCCTGAAAAATAAGGAAGAGCCAAAAAACATGACATGAATGATTATCTATTTGTTCCTCCAGCTGGGCAACAGTTTGAGAGAAGTCATTCATCTGATTGACATGTGAAGGAATACTCGAGATGTGTAGAGCGTTTATACTCACTTGTTAATTTGTAATGGTATTTGTTACCTGAACTGTTCAATGAAAGAGATTTGTAATTATACAACTTTATCTGAAAAAATATAAATGGCTGTAACGAGAATGCCCCTATAATAACCTCTCTTAGCATAATGTACTGATGGTTGTAAAGGAAATGGTGAATGTAAGGATTGTTAGGTTCTTAAAGAAAGTCTCAAAACTGCAGTGTACCAAATTAAGTGAAGGGGGAACCACCCAAACATATCTTAAATCTTACTGGTGAATTTTAGGACTATATGCAAAATAGTGTGTTGCCTCACATACTCAGTGTCAAAAGTATGAACATTAAAGCTGCACATAGTTCTTTTGAAAGGAAAGGATAACACAAAGTTTATTGCTACATTCAAAATTATAGCAAACAAATGTAGGCAGATGAGAGCTTCAAGCTCAAATCCTGTGCACTACAGTGTGTAAATCAATCGGGTTAAGTGCGTGCATGCACACACACACACACACACACACACACACACACACACACACACACACACACACACACACACACTGCAAAGTCAGTGATACTGTTCCTGGCTGCCCCTTGCCAGGATGATTTTTTTTTATTTTTTCCCCATTAATGAACAAGTTGTTTGTTTTCTTTGAGCAACACGGGGTGGGGACTTGTAAAAGATCACAGCTTTACCCATTAACTGAAATAGTAAGCTGCCTCTAGGAGGGTAGAGTTGACAATTATGAGTCCAATATACGATTCTTTAATCCATGATGAATAGTAATCCCTTCCCACCCACCATCCACACACACCAACACACCCACACCAAGCAGAATTCACGTCCTGCATACCATAAATAGATGTATACACAAACACAGACATGCTCACACACCTTCCTCCTGTGTGTCATATAGAAAGAATAACCATTCTTTCATTTCTCTTCTGAAGTTTGGGTATAGAATTAAGAATTTTTGTACCATCATCGGGAACTTGGGTCAAACTTGGCATTTCCATCTCAGCCTTAATTCTAATGCCTATAAGCATATCCTGATTCACTAGGAATCTTGGAGGTAGCAAGTCCTTTGATCTCTTTGATCTCATTCATGAGGCATCCTATAAGGAAATCACAATGGTGCGATATTTAAATAAGTTATCAAATCCTAGCTCTTCAGTTCATCTATTCTGCTGTTGTGTAGTATGTATCAAAATTATAAACTATTAGCTTTTTTTTTTTCATTTTTATTATTTTTTTTACTAAGAGTTATACCAAAGAATATTACAAAGTATTCAGTGTTAATGAAGTACGAAAGTAACTGAGTTGTTCTCACTATGAAAACTGCCAGTGATGTAAGCATATTATTTTGAATGGTGAAGCTGTTTATATTGTTACAATTAGTATAGTGTTGGCTATACCCACTGTACTGGGCTGACCCAGTCTCTGGTGAAGTTCACCATCACTAAAAGTGTCCCATGGTGAGAGTTCTGGGCTGGGGGTTTCTTATTTTAATACACCTTGTTTATATAATATAGTAGGCTTTTTGTTATGACTTCACACATTCCAGTAAACACTTTTCATGTCTCAAAGTGCAGGATTTAACTAACTATTCTCAAAAGTTTCAGTGGCTTTCTCTCAGAATTTATTAAATTTGTATTTAAACATATGCTGCAGATTATTTTGAAACCCAAGAAGTTTTCAGAAATAAAGTGCCAATGAAATTAAATTAAGCAATCATGATATTAAACAAATTATCATTAAATGTTATTGTGATACAATACAAGTAACCTTTATGCAACCATGTAAACAAACACACACACACACACACACACACACACACACACACACACACACACACACACACACACACACACACATGTTCCCCGTCCTTGACTATAGTTGAAAACAAGTATCCTCAGCTTCAAGCAAATTAGGAAAATGTTAACTACAGTCATACAGCAGCATTAGGTTTCTTTTCCGCAAAAAATATGTAAATTATTTTTATTAATGCATTATTCATGACTTGATTAGATTTATACTCCAAGTATTAGGATTCTTCAACCTGAGGAGTCTCCACTCCCATCAGAGACCCCAGTGGCTTGTTGCCACTGCCCCTCCACCATGGGGTGTCTCCTCCACCACGATGCTGTTTATGCTTCTAGTCAAAATTTCTTGCATAAGTTTCCAGGTGTCAGCATCAGGAACTGCTTGCCCCAAAACTCAAACTCACTTTAAAATTTAGGACATCATCAATAAAGGAATTTATATATTTTATTTTCCTTTTTATTCCTTAATTACGATTTCAGTTGTGAATTCTTAGTTATCTGGAAATAAACAACAATTGTATTAGTGTTTTATTTTGTAATATTTTGTAATTTTCTAGTGTCAACAAATAATCATTCACATTTTATATGCTTTGACAAATGAGTTGAGAGGTGAGCACCCTCATGCCTGGACCCTTGAGTTGTGAATCTGACCTTGCTGAATGTACCCATAGCACAGACCTTATTATTAAATGTACAGCTTCATTGTGTGTTGCCTTATTCCTTAATATTATCCAGGATACTTCAATCACACACATAGATGGCCTCTAAAAAAGGTCTCCCTTGAGAGGAAAAGATCAAACACTAAGGCATTAGAATGGGATAAAGAGGCAAGTGTCACTATTAAGTGTTCTGAGAAAATCTGTATGAATTGTGAAAGAACAGATGAATGTGAAGAACCTAAAGAGTTACTGGTTATGAGAATGTTACTTTGGATTTTAAGGAGGGTCATCATGTAATACAAATTTGTTTGTTAGGCCTCTACTTAAAAAACTGAAGTGACGTGAAAAGCTACACTTGGATCAACCACGTCTATTTTTGACCTGCTTCTAACAACAACAATAGGTGAGCCTTCTCTTTATTATCAAGTTCAATATAACCAAATCCTAGTACCTAGTATAGTAGTACTTAAGACAAAGCTAAAATATTTAGTCTGGGACCTGGCTCCATTTCATTTACACATTTAGAAATTAAAGGTTTGAAAGTTGTATTTGATCAGTGGTTGCCAGGATATGGATAAAAGTGATTTCTTAAGTTTTGCATTCTTTTCCTGGCCTAAGGTGAAGGCAGGGCCTGAATGACCCCAAAATGTGACCTTCAATTACATTTTTGCGAACAAAGAAGCATCAGAGAAGCATCATTATTATTTTTTTTCTTTCATAAGATTATTGATATAGCGGCATGTTTTTGACAAAATAGAACTGTAAAAATTTTATTAGATTGGATTCATTCAATAGTATAATGTTGGCCTGATGAATAGTAGTATCAAATACAAATTTGTTTTATAATTCAATATCAAACTTACAAATACTTATACTTTTTTTTTTAAATATTTGTCATTCCTGTGTTGTTCTGACATATTCAATGCAGCTCTTCCAAATTCAATAAACTCCTTCAGATAAAATGCTAAGCTTGATCCTTTCTTAAGATGCATTTTCATGACTAGTGAGGAGTAGGGATAATTCCATACCAATTTCAGCTTTGTTCTCGTATGTGTAATTGATATCTTTTTTGTACCCCAATTTGTACTGGTCTTAAGTACAAAATCCACAGTTTTTCTTTTCTTAAGTTCTATATTTTCAATTGGTGATACTAAAGGAGTAATCAAGATGAATTCTAGATTTGTTCTCAAAAGAGTAATTGGTACATATTTTAAACCTCTCGGCCCTTTAGACCCCTTCTTAAATTTCAATGACGGCATTGACCCTTTCTTAAGTTACATTTTTGTCATGAGTGAGGAGGGGGATAATTCCATACAAGTTACAACTTTGTTCTCAAATGCGTAACTGAGCCCTTATTTGGACTCCCAATTTGAATCCTTAAGTACAAAACCCCACTATTTTTTCTTTTCTTGAGTTATATTTTTCAGAGTAGTGGTGTGAAAGGATTAACCACAGTGAACTTAATGTTTGTTGTCAAAGGTGTAATTGGAGGTCATATTTCAGAGGTCATTTAGCCCCTGCCTTTACCTTGGGTCTTAACTTAAGAAACTTAAGAAATCACTTTTATTCAGGTCTTGGCTGTCCTGGTGATCACTGATCAATTACAACTTTCAACATTTTTGTTCTCAAATGTGTAAATAAAATGGAACTAGCTACCAAATTAATAAAGAGTAAATGAAGGAGTCAAGAATGTACTTCTTCATCTAATCCCTCTGACTGCATAATGAAGCTGCTACAGCATCATTTGATCACGAGACGTACACAAATGAAACCTTAAAGGCTGTTTCACACCAGATGTGAAGTGTAGTGGGTAGCACGCTCAGCTCACAATTGAGAAGGTCCGGGTTCAAGTCCTGAGCATGGCGAGGCAAATGGGCAAGCCTCTTGATGTGTAGCCCCTGTTCACCTAGCAGCAAGTAGGTACAGGATGTAATTCGAGAGGTTGTGACCTTGCTTTCCCGGTGTTTGGAGTGTGTTGTAGTCTCAGTCCTACCCAAAGATCGGTCTATGAGCTCTGAGCTCGCTCCATAATGGGAAAGGCTGGCTGGGTGACCAGCAGACAACTGTGATGAATTATACCATGCACGTGGTGCAATGCTACATGGCTTACAATCACCTCAAGTGTATTTCCAACAGCTGTGTTCACACCAGATGCAAAGCTATGGGACACACACCCACCACATTGCCCTCATTGCTTCCAAGATCGGTGGGCAGGCAATTTTTCCAGCCAAAGTTTGGATGACTCATGCCCCCTTGGCATTCCTGCCTTTGTGCTCTCATCCCAAGAGACCCGCTTTTCACCTACCGCTGTCCCACACCTCACTCTGACCCAAGTGACCTGACTCCTCAACTTGAGGAACTGTCAGGCTGTCAGTGTGTTCAGCTTGTATCTCACAGACAGACATAGCTTTCAGTGTGAATATGCCCAAAGCAAACAAAGTCAGCAGAGAGTGGCTTGCCTAGCATCACATCTGGAGTGAAATGGCCTTAAATGAAACCAGGTTATGATACACTATTCGCTTCCCCACTACAGGGATTAGGTTCCTAAAAATTACTGTAGTTAGCAATTCTGTAAGTGGTTAGAGTAATACTACTTGAAAAAAATATAATTGGAGGAAACTTGATGGTCTTTAAAAGGCATGAAAATAGGATCTGAAATACAAAATAGGTCTTTTTTATTCTTAACAACATACTTGACCATGATTATTATTAAAACCTTCATTCCTAATACAAACTTACACTCATGTCTAACAGCACCATGAAATAGGAATTAAACAAATACAATTGAATTGAGTTGCCCTTAAGACCCATGTTCTATTCTTTAGCTCTTACTGAATCTGAAGTATAGGAGGGAGGATGACCTCACACCTAAAGCAATATTCACTCCCATAGACACACACCACAGAAACCTGCTATGCCAAGGATATGTCCTGAGGTGAGAGCCACATTATACCCCAAGACAGAGGAGCAAAACAAGAGCAGGCAGGAAAGGAGCATCACAACTATTCTCCCACTCAAAAAATGCCAAAGAAACCAACAATGGAAGAATTTGCAGTACTCTGATAGCTGACATAACACTGCCCAGGGAAACAAGTGTCCAATGTGTAATATCCCTAAGGTAAAAAAAAAGAAGCAGTGCAGTTACATGTTTCTGCATTAGTGACAGCAGGAACACTGAATCTTCCTCAGCTGAAAGTGAAGTCTTTGCCAAAAAATCAGGAATCAGGAGGCAAAGGAAAATTTTTTTTATCTGGTGACCTCAAGCAAATATCTGAAAGGAATTCAAGTAAAGGTGATGATATATAGTGAGTTATTTATATTCATATGATATATAGTGAATTATTAGGAATAAAAACTATCAAAACATTTGGAAGATCGATGGATATCTGTAAATGACAAATTTTTGTTGACATAAAAAACAAACTTATCAAAGTCCTAACTGTTACACAGAGGGCCATAACCATCTCGTGCAGTAGTTTCACTGCTTCACCCTGCTCCTGATTTCCCACAGAACCCCTGTTACTAGAGGGGGATTAATTTTTTTATTTACCAGTCTACAGGTTAAACTTACAAAAAAGTACACCATCACCCTGAAGCAAGCGTGGCAGCTATCTCATCTAACGTTCATTTACGTTAGCATTTTTTGCTGTATAATTCATTTTCATCATAATCATAATCATCATCATGGTTATTATTGTGAAATCATAATAATGACATGTGATAATAATAATAACTAATGATAAATAAATAATAATAATGATAATAATAATAACAATAATAATAATAATAATAATAATAATAATAATAAAATAATTATTATAATAAAAAAAATTATTGTTGAAATATTTATCAACTATAGTTATGAGATGCGAAGCTTTAGTGCAAAGAAATTTCTAATGTGCAATGTTAGAAATAATAGTGATATCAATGATCATAATTAAAATGAAAAAAAAATTACACGAATATCACCAGCAAAAATATTCCACTGACTTCTTTGTTTTGTTTTTTTGTTAATTTAATTCTTATTCCTTTCTATTGCCAACAATCAAACCTTATTCTTTTGAGATAGTATAAAAGGAAAAAGAATGTACTAAAGTAATCAATTTAGACAAAATTGCAGAGCAGGTGTGAGCATTTCAGTAGGACAGTGAACAGTGAACCATGCATTCTAATCTAGCTCACACTCCATCTAGGCTATCTAAGTGTTTTGGTAGGGGGCTGTTAGAAGCCTGATGGGACTCTTTATTCTACAATGCTTTTGGAATTCTGGCCTTAGTCTGCATTGGTGTTGCAATTTTGCATTGAAGTTAATAAATTTAAAAAGAATATTAATTTTGTAATTGTGCAACTTTGTTGTATGATGTAGGTGGTTCATAGCAGTACTGGTTCAAGGTGGAGACACACACATTAGTATGTCACTCTTCCTCCTATGCTTGCTATAGCTTAAACAGTGCTTCTTTCAGTGTGACTTTGCATCACTGAATATACAATAGTTAGTGTGGGTCATGTATGATAAATTTGGGTCTACAATAGATAGCATTTGACAATAACAGACTGCACAAGTAATAGAATCTGGGTACATCTGTGCCAAATTGAAGAGAAACAAGTTGAGAAATTCTCAACACTGCCCAGAAGTCAACGATCTGCTTCCTCAAGGACGGCCACTACTTGATGTGTCAGGACCTACTAGTAACTATATCAGGGGTTCTCAACCTGGAGTACGGGTATCCCCAGCAGTAGGTGAGAGAAATTTTGGGAGTACGTGGCAGGTTTCTCAAAATACTTCAGTTATGAATAACTGCAAACCTGTTTGTATTCAATGTGACTTACATGTGCTTGGCTAAATGTGTCCCCCACAAGAACCAGGACACATCAACAACGTTAATAAAAAAACTCTTGGAATTATGTAACTTGAGAGAAAGCTCTCTTGGATTGCAGTTGCCACACAACCTTGCAGACCTATAATATTTAGTTCTGATTCATTATTTTTGTATGCTATTCACACAAACAGTGACCGATCCGTATCACTGTTACTAGTTACAAGTTGCAACTATAGCTGCAAGCAGCACTAGTTCACTGCCACAGTGATCGAAAATTGTCTGATATAGTTCCATTTTGGTATATGTATTGCATACTATATAGTCACATAGTGTTTCCCTGTGAAGTACTAGTTCCTATTGATATTACCTCATAGTGATATATTCATATTAATTGAAAATTTTGTCTGCTTCACATATATAGATAACACAATTTACACTTAATAAACCAAGTCAATAAACTATATGCATTTATTTTTACTCTTCCTGACGCTGCATTGTGGGTAAGGGGTATGTGACCAATACTGAAAGATTTTAAGGAGTACATAAGATTAAAAAGGTTGAGAACCCTTGACCTATATTGACACAACAACTTCGACCGCGTCCTGTCATATTATCAGCTCTTTCGGTAGCTGCTGACCCATCACCTTGTCACGTACCTTTTTGGTCACGATGAATTGTTTGTTTGTCGTTAATCTTTGTATATAGCTGTGTCTGTGTGATATGTGTGTGTAACTATTCGCTGTGATTTTTATAATTTGTCCCCATTATTTCCATTGTATGACGGCAAGGGCACAATAAATGAATCAACAACTCTCTCTCTCTCTCTCTCTCTCTCTCTCTCTCTCTCTCTCTCTCTCTCTCTCTCTCTCTCTGTGTGTGTGTGTGTGTGTGTGTGGTCACTGGTCACGCGGATTAAGGCGCCGCATTCTGCCACGATGGTGGTAGATTGCGGGGATCCGGAGGATTGGCATGGGCCTTTACTGCCATGGTGGCGGCCCATAGGTGTTTGCGCTTGTAGTAGGTGTCCATCGTTGTGTACGTGTTGAACTCCACTAATGACATCTAGCAGCTATATGGCCTTTGTTGCCTAGCAGCAGGACAAATTACTTCATTGAAGGGGGGCTCCCTTGTGATGACTTAATTTGAGGATTATTTAATCCTTTTAATCTCTCTCTCTCTCTCTCTCTCTCTCTCTCTCTCTCTCGGAGAGATGGGGCTGGGTGGCATGGTTGGTTAACGTGTGTGTGTGTGTGTGTGTGTATTTACCTAGTTGTATTTACCTATAGTAGTAGTTTTACAGGGCCTGGGCTTTATGGTCGTGGGGCCCCGTCTCCATATCTACACTTATCCAATTTTTCTTTAAAACTATGCACACTCGTTGCTGACACCACTTCCTCACTCAAACTGTTCCAAGTCTTAACACATCTTTGCGAGAAACTATACTTTTTTAAGATCTCTCAGACATCTTCCCTTCCTCAGTCTCTTACTATGCGATCTTGTGCTTCTAATGTCACATTCTTCTCTCAGGATTAATTTCTCATTATCCACTTGATCCATTTTGTTAATCAATTTATAAACTTGTATCAGATCCCCTCTCTCTCTTCTCTGTTCCAGGGTTGGTAGATCCATAGCTTTTAGTCTCTCCTCATATGTCATCCCTTCAAATTCTGGAACCATTCTTGTAGCCATTTTTTGTAGTCTCTCCAATTTCTTGATGTGTTTCTTTTTATGGGGGTCCACACAACTCCTGCATATTCCAATCTGGGTCTTATTTTAGTACTTATCAATTTCTTCATCATTTCTTTGTCCATGTAGTGAAATGCTAATCCAATATTCCTTAGCAAATTATATGTCTCTGAAAATTCTATCAATATGGCTTACCGGTTGATTGTTTTCTTCCATCGTCACTCCCAAGTCCTTTTCCTTTTTTACTTTTTCTAGTTCTACTCCATCTCCCATCTTATAGATTCCCACTGGTCGTCTTTCACTTTTCCCATTTCCATGACATGGCTTTTGTCCACATTGAATTCCATCTCCCATTTTTTACTCCATTTCCAGATCTTGTTTAAGTCTTCCTGCAGTATTTCACAATCCTCTTTTTGTTTTATGACTCTGCACAGTTTCGCATCGTCTGCAAACAGATTTATGTAGCTGTTCACTCCTCTGGCATGTCGTTTATATATATGAGAAAAAGTATTGGCGCCAATACTGACCCCTGTGGCACTCCGCTGTCTACTGCTCTCCACTTGGACTTCATATCTTTAACTACCATCCTTATTTCTCTCCCCTCAAGTAATTTTCCATCCATCTCAATGTGCTTCCTTTTAAGCCACCCTTCTCCTCTAACTTCCATAGTAATCTTTCATGTGGCACTTTATCAAACGCCTTTTTTAAATCTAAATAAATACAGTCAATCCATCCCTCTCTCTTGTACTTTATCAACTATTCTAGAGTAGAAACTCAATAAATTTGTTACACACGACCGACCTTTTCTAAAACCAAATTGGCTATTTGATAATAATTTGTTGTCTTCAAGAAACTCAATCCATTGTTTCTTTATTACTCTTTCACACATCTTGCATATTACACTAGTTAGTGATACCGGTCTGTAAT
The DNA here is from genome assembly GCF_017591435.1 of Portunus trituberculatus. NCBI lineage: Eukaryota > Metazoa > Arthropoda > Malacostraca > Decapoda > Portunidae > Portunus > Portunus trituberculatus. Next base: position 7,808,157 of record NC_059294.1, on the reverse strand, counting down.
TTAAAGGTTCTTCCTTCCTTCCGCTCTTATATATGGGAACCACCTCAGCTCTTTTCCATTCTACTGGTACTGTTCCATTTTCTATTGAGCATTTTATGATGTTGTATATAGGACTTGCTAGTTCTTCTCTACATTCTTTTAATATTCTGCCTGAGACTTCATCCGGTCCCATTGCTTTCTTCTCATCTAATTCCGTCATCAACTCTTTTATTTCAAGCTTGGTTACTTTAATCTCTTTCATATGGACAGTCTCTCTATTACCCTGTGGTCTTTCAAATTTGGATTCCTTAGTAAAGACCTCCTGAAATTTACTATTTAACAGTTCTGTCATACTTTTAGGGTCTTCCACCATCCTGTTCTCTCCTTTTAACCTTTCTATTGTTTTTTTTGCCTTATTTTTCCATTTATGAATCTGTAGAACAATTTTGGTTGTTCCTTACATTTTGGAGAATGTCCTTTTCATAGTTCCTTTCTTCTTCCTTTCTCACCTTAGCATATTCATTTTGAAGTTTTCCTTATTTTCTGGATTTCTGTTTCTCCACCTTTTCCATGCTCCATCTCTTTTCTCCTTTGCCCTAGCACACCTTGCATTAAACCAATCTTTCTTTCCTTCTTCTCTGGGTCTATATTTTGGGACATATTCACTGACTCCTGTTTTGTATATTTCCAAAAATAAGTTATACTTCTCTTGCACCGTCTCTGAGTTTTCCATCTCCTCCCAGTTTACGTTTTTAAAATAGTTCTTGAGGTTCTCAATATCAGCCTTTCTGTAATTTAATCGGTCTCCTTTGTATGATTCGTCTCTATCCTCCTTTCCCTCTTCTATATCCATTTCTAATATTACATGGTCACTCTTTCCCAATGGGCACTTATATCTTATATCATCGTTCATTTGTATACCCCTTGTAAAAACTAGGTCCAATCTTGCCGGCTTATCGTTTCCTCTGAATCTTGTGTTTTCCTTCACTCTTTGGACCATCATATTATATTCAGGAATCTATCTCCCCAGGCTTCTTCCCCCATACCACTTTCATAATTTTCCCAGTCCACCTCCTTACAGTTGAAATCTTCTACTAATATCACTTTTTTCCTTTCTTTAATGATTCTCGTAAGACTCCTTATAGTGTCATTTATCGTGTGTGTGTGTGTGTGTGTGTGTGTGTGTGTGTGTGTGTGTGTGTGTGTGTGTGTGTTTCACTGTTTGTTTGATCTGCTGCAGTCTCTGACGAGACAGCCAGACGTTACCCTACGGAACGAGCTCAGAGCTCATTATTTCCGATTTTCGGATAGGCCTGAGACCAGGCACACACCACACACCGGGCCAACAAGGTCACAACTCCTCGATTTACATCACTGCTAGGTGAACAGGGGCTACACGTGAAAGGAGACACACCCAAATATCTCCACCCGGCCGGGGAATCGAACCCCGGTCCTCTGGTTTGTGAAGCCAGCGCTCTAACCACACACTGTGTGTGTGTGTGTGTGTGTGTGTGTGTGCACCTTTATTTATCCTTATCTGCTTCTTTCTCTCATTCCTCTCCCAACCGCATCTCTCTCTCTCTCTCTCTCTCTCTCTCTCTCTCTCTCTCAATTAATTTTGCTTCCTACTTCTTCACAATATGAGAATAGAAAATTACTTATGAGAGAGAGAGAGAGAGAGAAGAAAGTGGGGTTATTGGAGGAGCGAAGATAATAGTTAAGTCTGCCCCTCAATAACTCAAGGCCTAACTATGATAGAATCTAATAGTACTAATGGTTATTCTCTATATGTTATATAGTGTGTAGGAGAAATTACAGATGAAAAGATGGAAGGATGAAGTAAGGGAAAAAATGGAGATTATACCATTAGGCAGGGGAAGCTACACAAGACTTTCTTCATCCTCTCATCCCTATTCTGCTATTCTGTCCAATCCTCTAATACAATAGTTAACTATAATATATATATATATATATATATATATATATATATATATATATATATATATATATATATATATATATATATATATATATATATTATTCTCAATCGTTCATACTTTTCCCTGGTAAACGATCTGGAACTCCCTTCCTGCTCTTGAATTTCCATCTTCCTACGATTTAACTTCTTTTAAGAGAGAGGTGTCAAAACATTTGTCCCAGGCTTTTGACTAATTCTTTCGTATCTGTTATGGAGACTACAATTCCAGTGGGCCTTTTATTTCTTTTTTTTTCCCTTGGTAGTTTTCCCTCTTACATAAAAAAAAAAAAAATACACTGCCCAGCTATAGTTTTTTTTTTTATGCAAGAGAGAACGCTGCCAAGGACAACAAAATGTTAGGAAAAAAAAGGCTCACTGGGGCTGCAGGTTCCCTAAAAGGTCAAGAAAGTCGTCCAAAAGCAGGGGGCAAATGTCTCTACACCTCTCTTAAAAAAAGTTAAGTCGTAGGAAGACAAGCTCTGAAGCAGGAAGGGAGTTCAAGTTCGATGAAAAATGAATGATTGAGAGTACTGGTTAACTCTTGTATTAGACGGTTGGACAGAATATGAATGAGAGGAAGAAGAAAGCCTTGTACAGCGAGGCCGCAGGAGGGGAGGCACGCAGTTAGCAAGATCAATAGAGCAGTTAGCATGAAAATAGCGATAAAAGTTAGAAAGCTATGCAAAATTTCGGCGGTGAGAAAGAGGTTGAAGATATTCAGTCAGAGGAGGGGAGTTGATGAGACGAAAAGCTTTTGAATCCACCCTATCTAATAAAGCTGTATAAGTGGAACCCGCCAAACATGCGAAGAGTACTCCATACAACGACGGATAAATGCATCGTACAGAGTTAGCAGTTGGAGGGGCGAGAAAAACTGGCGGAGACGCCGCAGAACGCCAAGGAGTTGAACCGGGGAGAGTGGACGCCGGAACATGACCCGCCTTAATGCTACCTACATGTTCCACAGCCCTGGTTCGAGTCCTTCCCATGCCATGCCTATAGTTGTTCCATCCTTCCATCTTTAATTTCTCCAACTGTCTTAACCCTCACACTATAATAGCATATAGAGAGTAACCATTAGTACTATTCGAGAGCAGCACCATTATCATTACTATTAATGTGTGTGTGTGTGTGTGTGTGTGTAATTCACTGTTTGATCTGCTGCAGTCTCTGACGAGACAGCCAGACGTTACCCTACGG
>NC_059294.1:7782500-7797500 GCF_017591435.1 Portunus trituberculatus | reverse complement strand
CAGTCTTTGGTGAGGAGCAGGAGTAGGTCGGAGGTGGACCGGCCTGGCCTGAAGCCAAACTGTCTCTCTGAGAGGAGATGGTTTTCACTCAGATGTTGACAGATGGCTCCAGCCACTATCCGCTCCAGCACCTTGCCCACCACAGAGAGCAGGGAGATCGGCCTGTAGTTGCTGGGTACAGACCGCGAGCTCTTCTTGTGGACCGGAACGACTCGTGCCTCTTTCCACATTGAGGGCCATTTTTTTTCCCTCAGGCAGGTCGTAAAGACGTTGGAGAGAGGACCTGACAGCTCTTTCTCTCTCTCTCTCTCTCTCTCTCTCTCTCTCTCTCTCTCTCTCTCTCTCTCTCTCTCTTTCTCTCTCTCTTTCTTTCTCTCTCTGATCACTGATGATTATACTGTGCAATTTGTCCTTGTATCATAGAAAAGGTCTTAAATTACGTAGTTAAGTAATGTACGCAGTTGCATTGTTTGAGATCAGTCACTGATTATACTGTGCAATTTGTCCCTCTATCATAGAAAAGGTCATAAAGAATGTCTTTGACACAGGAGGTGAAGGATGTTTCTTGAATTATTGATACCTTTATTGTTGCAGCAATGTATACAGCAAGGGAGAAGGTAGTCATGCTGGCCACCGCTTAAACACGAGGCAAACAAGCCTAAACATGGAGCAAACCAGTCTCGCACGTCAGTCAGGAGATGGAGCACATCCCACCATAAGTCTGGCACCGGCGTCCCTACATCTACCAACTTGGTAGCGCCACATCAGTTTCCTCGGCCACAGCAGCGCTCGAGTAAGATCTGTACCTACCTCCTCAAGTGAGTCTGTGATGGCAGTCCATCTCCAGATCTGCTTCAAGAAGACGCAGACCGCAGAGGCGTGCGTTCCGGCACAGGTAGGGGCTGAGCCCTTTCACCTTCATTGGAGGCGTAGGTTCGAGGCGTACTTCATTAGGAATTTTTCGGTTTTGGTGTTAAAAGAAATATAACGAGGGTGAATGAAGTAAAACTCGTAAGTTTCGTAAACGGAGTGGAACGAGGAATACCGGTGTATTATTTTAAAGTGGGGTTTGGAGATGACTATTATAAATTAGTGTTTTCATAGTGGTGGGTAAATGGAACAACATCACACCACACCACACTTGTCCTACCTCTGAGGACAAGCTTGTTCATTATTAAAGTGTAAAGATAAAATTATTTTTGTTACAGGTCCTGCCACTACTGAAGGAAGAACCAAACCAGCGTGCCCTAACAACCCCCAACCTGCGGCAGGAAACTGGCTCTTTTCGCACTGGAAGACTCCACTGCCTCCCTGCGCATTCCACGGAAAAATAGGACCCCGCCTCCCACCGGCTCTGCCCTGATAATTTGTTGCCATCCAGGGAGGGAGGCCACGCTACCTTGCTGTACCTTTCAAGGAGGACATGGTGCTATCCAGGGAGGGAGGACACACTACCTTGCAGCACCTTGCAATGAGGAATTGGACCCTGCCTTGTACCAGTTCTGTCCTGGTAACACGTAGTTCTGGGAGGGAGGACACTGCCTCGCTGCACTTTCCAGAGGAATTGGGTCCTGCCTCGCACCAGTTTTGTCCTGGTATGGTAACACGTGGTGCCATCCAGGGTAAGAAAGACTGCCTTGCTTCATCTAATCTAACCAATACAATGTTGCCAATCACTCTTGTAATGTTATTCCATCTTATGTGAATATTCCTTCCATGTTCTGTTGTGTACCTAATAATAAAAAAAGAATTGATATTGGTGTTTTTGAGAATTTCTTATATTATGAAACCGTTACCTAACTAATCTAAGAGCATAATCTAACCTTATTATCTCCACAATGTATATATAGTTCCAGGCCAGGTTTTCAAATAAAAACTAAATTGTTTTCATTGGTTATAATCAAAAACAGACTAAAGCCTGAGGATGCTCACTCAATTGGCCAAACTCGACCACAATGGCAAAAAAAAAAAAAAAAAAAAAAATTGCTGATAACTGCTGCAAAACTACTCAAAAAAATTGTCAAAAAAAAATGCTGAGTGCTCCAAAGCTGCTAAAAAAAACGGCAAAATTAAATAAAATGCTGAAAAGTGCTCCAAAGCTGCTCAAAAAACTGCAAATGCTGAAAAAATGCTCCAAAACTGCTAAAAAAAAACTGCAAATGCTGAAAGTGCTCCAAAACTGCTCAAAAAACTGCAAATGCTGAAAAAATGCTCCAAAACTGCTCAAAAAACTGCAAATGCTGAAAAAATGCTCCAAAACTGCTCAAAAACTGCAAATGCTGTGAAAAAAGTGCTCCAAAACTGCTCAAAAAATGTGCAAAATGCTCCAAAACTGCTCAAAAAACTGCAAATGCTGAAAAAAGTGCTCCAAAACTGCTCAAAAAACTGTGCTAAGTCATAAATACTCCGAAGAGTCTCCGGAGAAACTGCAGGTGCATATTTGGGTTAAAAATACAATGAAGAGTCTCCCTTCCTTCTTTATTATTATTCAATTGACACAGCCTCTGAAAACTACCCAAATTTTCACTGATGGAATTAATTTTCAGAGAAATAAGTTAAAATGTAAAAATTGTCAGTCAATTGATACAATCAACACATATTTGTAGTCTGAAAACTACCAAAATTTTCACATTGACTTAAAGCAATTTTCGGTAGGACAATTTTTACATTTTTAACTTGATACAATCAACACTTTTATAAAGTCTCTTAAACTCTACCAAAATTTTCGACTTAGAAAATTTTTACATACTTTCAACTTACAATGTTTACAATTTTCGACTTAGAATAATTTTTACATACTTTCAACTTAGAATTTCAACTTAGACAAAATTTTTGACTAATTTTTACATACTTTCAACTTAGAATAATTTTTTTTACATACTTTCAACTTACAATTTTTACAATTTTCGACTTAGAATAATTTTTACATACTTTCAACTTAGAATTTCAACTTAGACAAAATTTTTGACTAATTTCTACATACTTTCAACTTAGAATAATTTTTTTTACAGTGGAAGCAGAATTTGTACAATTTTGGATGATTTTCATGTTTTATGATAGTTTATGCAATTTTCAACTTGGGGGGAATAGCAGAATTTGAAAAATATTTTACAATTTTTTACATTTTCAAGTATGAGCAGGTCTACCTCATTCCGCCTATCATTGCCATCCATACATTTGTCTAAAATGAATACAAGAACATAAGAGTAGTACTTAGAGAGCATTTTCATTGCACAAGACAAGTTTTAAAAGTATTTTGAGACCATTTTCATTGCAAAAATCTAGGAGGAACTATCAACTCTGTAAAATTATTCTTGAAGTATTTTACTATGGTATAGCTCTCAAACAGCATGTTGTCCCTTGCAACACTATATTGTCACCGTGAATATAAAAACACAAACCATCATTCTGGGACCACACTCTACACAGTTAGCCTCAGCTCTCACTGAATGCCTGACTATTACTCCACTGTTGGTCTTATTAATGGTCATTATTTGTCAATTTTATATAGGTAAAGAAAGAAATGGCTCCTAGACATAATTTTCTACAATTTAAATTATTTTGACATCATATTACTACTATGGGAATAGTTACTGTATATCCAAACAAAAGAAACATGACAAACAGAAGATTACACATGACACAAGAAGGCCACAAGGGATCATGCTAAGGTACATACAGCCAAGTTTCCACCACGTTGACAAGAGTTTTAAGATGGTGGTTGGCGGCGCTACGGCAAAGTGAACCCTGTCTTGGTACTTATGATGAGTCACAAGGTTAGAGTCCCCATAAAGGGACTTCTGTCTAAAATGCACCATTTTGTCTAGCTATGATGCTTTGTAGAATACGGCCACTAAAATCTTACACAGAACAGTAACAGCAAAGCTCTAGAAAGCTGAGAAACTTACTATTTAATCAGTCTAAATATTCTCACTCAAAAATGTATATAAACCTAATTATACACATTATTTTCCCTCTAAATGAAAGACACTGACATAAAGGAATGACTGGCACATTTGCCCACAAAGCTGCACACACACACACCTTGCAGTGTTGACTGAAAGTCCATCTGCAGGGAGTGCAATGGTCAATGGTTCATGTCTGTACAATCTGGACTGTTAAGACTGACACAACTAGATTGTGCTAATAGACAAACACCTTTAAACAAATCTTCATAATGCAAGATCTCTTATATGTCACTTTTTATGCATTACGAACTTCATAAACCATTACTCCTTGTGGCTAAATATATGCTTACATATAATGAAGTGAGTTGATGCACAAAAGTCAACACGATGTTATGTCATGAAATCTATGAATATGAATGATGACATATAATCCATTTGCTACAACTGTGTGCACTACTTTCCACTCTCTGTCTTGCACTCTGCACACACATTTTTTAAAGCAGTGTGCAGTGTGTGCTGCTGGACCTCCAAAAGCCTGCAACAAAAAGTAAGGAGCCAACAAAAGTTCATGTTTAGCAATCATTTACCTTCATGTCATCTTAACAAACTGAAATTGTTAAAACTGCTCACTTGTAATAACATCTGTGGTACCAGAAGGTATATGAAAAAAAGACCCATTCAAGCAAAGTCACACTATTTGCAATAATATCAAAATAACTACTACTTGACAACTTGTTTGCCTTACTTGGAGTGCAGCAAAGTGTGTGTGCCACTCCCTTTTTGAAACCCTGAAGCATCTTCTTGTGCTGTGTCAATAACGTGCTGGACAGGGATAGAAAGAGGCCCTCAACACCACGCCATAGGTGCAGCACGTCCTGTTGGGGAAATATAAACCATCACTGCACTCACCAACACCCAGGAAACAACTCATCCACTCATCCCTCCTTACACATACAAAACACCACCACTCACAAACACATTAATACAAGAGTTAATTAACCAGTACTCTCAATCATTTATACCTTTCACTGGTAAACTCCGGAACTCTCTACCTGCTTATGTATTTCCATCTTCCTATGACTTAACTTCTTTAAGAGAGAGAGGTGTCGAGACATTTGTCCCTTGCTTTTGGATGACTCTTTTGACCTTTTAGGGACCCTGCAGTTTCAGTGGGCCTTTTTTTTTCTTACTAACATTTTGTTGCCCTTGGCGGCATTCCCTCTTGCATTAAAAAAAAAAAAAAAAAAAAAAATAAATAAAAAAAAAATACACACACACACAAACTGCACTCAGTGCTTAACAAATCAATACAAGTCAGCCACTCATCTTTCCTTCCTCCTCAGGCAGAGATGCCTCCACAAAGAAATCAATGACACATAGATCACATTCATTTTTGATAGACACAAAGTTTAGAGAAAAACTGAGAATCTGTACATCTTACAATTTCATCTTTTCTTTATTACAAAATTTCATTAAGTTTCACTGCATGCACGCAAGCACACACGCACGCACACACACACACACACACACACACACACACACACACACACACACACACACACAACCTTACCTGTGTGAGATGTGGTGCACTGCCTCCCTTGGTGGAAACAAGGGAGAGTGGAGTGGTGTGGATACTATCAGGCTGGCTGCGGGGACCACCCAGCCTGCCTAGCCGTCCTCATTCCTTACTCACATGCTTTCCCACAAAGTTCATGACTGAAACTTGATGTCGATGTCTCAAAGAGAGAGAGAGAGAGAGAGAGAGAGAGAGAGAGAGAGAGAGAGAGAGAGAGAGAGAGAGAGAGAGAGAGAGAGAGAGAGAGAGAGAGAGAGAGAGAGAGAGAGAGAGAGAGAGAGAGAGAGAGAGAGAGAGAGAGAGAGAGAGAGAGAGAGAGAGAGAGAGAGAGAGAGAGAGAGAGAGAGAGAGAGAGAGAGAGAGAGAGAGAGAGAGAGAGAGAGAGAGAGAGAGAGAGAGAGAGAGAGAGAGAGAGAGAGAGAGAGAGAGAGAGAGAGAGAGAGAGAGAGAGAGAGAGAGAGAGAGAGAGAGAGAGAGAGAGAGAGAGAGAGAGAGAGAGAATTATGAAAAGAATTGTTACAGCTTAAATTTTCCTTTAATATTCTACTTTTGCTCATCTTTGTAATGTTTTGATGGCAAATGGTAATAAAGAAGAATATAATAGAAACAAATCTAGGATAAAAACACCTGAAATTTAGAGGCAGTGGTAGCGAGAATAGGTATGGTCATGATAGGTACCTTGTGTAACCTCCTTTATTGTACCACTAGTTTGGTGGTGTCTTATGTTGGTGACTGTCCTGATACAAGAAAAATAACAGGGAGAAGATATTCTATAGAGCCAGGGATAACAATATTAAGTTTTTAGTTATTAAGGTCATAACTATAAATGTAACACCACACATGGATACCAGACATACAAACATAAAGACGTGTGGACGATGTTGAGACGTGTACCAGGATCTGTCTGTCTGAAAGAGATGGTAGCCAGCTCATGAATTAAAAATATTAAATTCACTCGCTATGTAATCAGAAATTTTTAAAAAATTTTCACTCCAGTAAGTAGAGGGAGAACTGAGCTGTTCAGAAAAGTGTCTCTCATTAATGTAATTTCAATGGCAATGCCTATCAAATCCTTTGTAACTACTCCGTGCCAGTACTATTGTGACGACTGCTAATAATTTTGAAATCCGTGAGAGGGAAAGCTGTGGCGTGTTCCCACAGTACCAACTCGTTCTTCACCTGAGCAAGTCAGTAACTCCTCGCTCACGTAAACTTGACAATTTTTATATGAACCATAGTGTTTATACTCACATCATTTAATTACTTATATAGTACCAATTCATTCTTCATCTGAGCAGATAGAGATGGCTACCCTCTCTCCCAGTGTGGTCCATGCGTGTGTGTATATTTTGATAGGATATTCTTTTGTGGAAAAAGAGAAAAATAAGATTATGAGTTGGCGGAGGTGTTGGGTAAAGTGAAGGGGGTGGACCGTCACCCACCATGGCATGTCCTCCCTCCCCTCAAACTGTGTAATTAGGTCCCAAAAGACAAGGTTAAATGTATGTGCTTGAGGAAGTGGCACCATGTGGTATATTTCTCTCCATTAATAGCATAGCGGCCTCAAAAGACGAGTAAGAGTTATTTTATTGTGAACTACAAAGTGTTATTTTTTCTTGTGAGCTATGAAGTTGCAAGTATTGCTGCAACTAAATTGCAAGGCTGTGTAATGTAATTTCAATATGTAATTTCCCTTTGTACATTGTATTATGTGGTGTGTGTGTATCCTCTCTCCGGTGAGCTGGACTGTAAATGAATGAACGTCACTGTGGGAAGAAAATTTGTTTAACATTATTACATCAGTTTATGATAAAGTATGTGGATTTGTTCAGTGTCAATCTTTCAAAATTTATAATCGGTGCCTTTTGATAACAGCTACCACTACCATTTGTCAAAATAAATTTTAAAATCTTTCATAATTATTTTTCTTTTCTTATAAATCCCCCCCAGCATTACAATTCATAGTACAATTACTTTATAGAGAGTTAGGTTAGGTTAGGTTACAAGATATTAGGCTAGTTTTATCTTCTGGGGAAGATGAACAATAGCTTAGTTTATCATTCATGGTTGGTCTGTCCTTTACTTTTAATCTAAACTGGAAACTTCACATCTTATCTCTTGTTAAAACAGCTTCCATGAACTTGTTTATTTTGTGTTATAACTTCCCTAGTTATATTGCTTCTACATGTACATAATCACACAATTCACATACAAATGTATTCTCATTGAACAAGTCAGTGATATTAACTTCCACTAAGGAGGTTATGTTTATATGGATCGGTCCACTCTTAATCCCCTCCTGTCAGTTAAAAAGTTACGGACATAACTCAAAAAGTTATGGACGAATTTTGATGAAATTTTCAGGAACTGTCCAAAATGGCGAAAGGAACAAGTGATTAAATTTTGGGGATCATATCTGGATCTGTCAATTCTTAATCCCCTCCTGTCTGTTACAATTTATGGACATAACTCAAAAAGTTATGGACGAGTGCTATCTAGTTGTGAATGTTAACATGGGGAACCTTTCGTGGCAATGTTTTTATATTTCCCTTGTTCTATTTCTTAACCATGATTCTGAACTGTATTTAATTATTGTGTTTTGCATTTTAGGTAGCACTCTACTCTCAGCTGTGGAACATAATGCTGAGAGTACGAGACTGTCTTCAGGTATTGGTGGTGAAGAGGTTGAGGATGAAGAGATGGACATCGATGACCCCATGCCATCACCTCAGCCACATTCACTTCCACTTCCTCCACCCACCCAGTCCTTTGATGTGTCATCACCATTTGAGACCAACTGTGACAACCTTGAAGACACCTTGCCAGCAATGCCACTTCCCTCAGAGCTACCTAGCCTTGGTCAGCCTGAGACTGTCACTTACGAGTTGGTTGATGCAGGTACCAAAACAGAGAAACGTTTGTTGATTGATTCACAGGGTTACAGCTACTCAGTGAAGGTAGACAAAAGATATAAGGGTACTAAGGTGACATGGCGTTGCACATTCCGTGGTGTGAAAGCACCATGTCAGGCAGTGGTTGTCCATGATGGTGCCTGCTGGATTGCTGGGATTCATTCTCATAATCATCCAACACAACCTGGGAAACAACAGCAATGCAAGATAGCAGCTGAGGTGAAGAAGAAGGCAAAGACTGATGTTTTTCGCCCAGCTGCAGCCATAGTTGAGGAGGTGATGACTCACCAGTTGTCAGAAGATGCCCTTCCAAAGAGCCTGCCTAACCCATCTCACCTTGCAAGAGCAGCCAACAGATGGAGGCAGGGAAATTGACCAGCTGATCCAAGTGACATAACTTTTGAGTTAGCCATGGATCACATTCCAGATAACTTTCTTGTCAGTGACATTCAAGCTGACGAGTCTCAACATCTTATCTTTTCTACACCAGAGTAGAGAGAGATCCTGAAAGATGCTAAGACATGGTACAGTGATGCAACATTCATGGTTGTGAAGTCACCCTTCACCCAGCTCTTTTCTGTACATGCATTTGTAAAGGGAGCAAATGAGCAGGTAAAACAACTACCACTTGCATTTGCCCTGATGAGCAGACGCAGGAAGTGGGACTATAAGAAAGTTTTGTGGACTATTAAGCAGTCCCTGCCTGGCATCAAATTGAAGACCATAGTGTTAGATTTTGAGGTGGCCACATGGAGAGCTGTGAGGAGTGTGTTTGGGGAGGAGGTAGGTAACCATCAAGGGGTGCTGTTTTTACTGGCAACAAGCAGTTTGACGCAAAGCTGATAGTCTTGGACTTCGCATGCCATATATGACGTCGGGTCCCGTTAACACTTTCATCTGTCACCTACTAGCCTTGCCTTACTTTCCAGCCGAGCACATCCTATTATCATTTGAAGAAATTGCAGACAGTACTACTCTGGCAGCTCCTGCAATACAGGACCTGGTAGCCTACATCCGTGAAACATGGATTCAGAACAGCATGTGGCCACCAGAATCATGGAGTGTATTTAACCGGAGTGCACACACAAACAATGACACTGAAGGTTGGCACAGAAGACTTAACACTCGTGGTCGTGCCAACCAGCATATGCATATGCATATGCATATCAATCATCTATACTCTGAAGCTAAACTAGTGACAGTACAGATTCAGCTTGTGCGAGAGAGCAAACTAAAGCGACACCAGAGAAAAAAATTCAAGAACATGCAGGGGAGACTGTTTGACCTATGGGATCACTACAGCAGGAACGAGATCAAGACATCCCAGCTACTGTCTGCATGCAGCCACCTGTCTGCTCCTCATGTTGAGAAATAAGATTTTGCTTATTTGTATGTTAAAATTTAAAAAAATATAAATGTGTTGGTATACTTTTAATGAAAATATAAGGACTGGCTATGAATAAAATAATTGTTTTTCTTGTTTTAATTAAATAAGGATCACGGCCTAAACGACTCTCGACCTAAAGGGATCACAGCCTAAATGACTCTCGGCCTAAACAACTTGAACTCAGTCTACCTACTAGACGTGAAGTAGCGTGAATGTACAGTACATAGTAGGTAGTAGGTAGTGTGTGTACAACCACACCATGCAGCGTGTCATGCGCTGCTGACAAGGCCAGATGCTTAACATTTACCAGCACTGTTCCCAAGAAGCCGTCTCGTGCGCTAGCCTCCATTCGCGGCTCCCCCTTTGCAGCTCCTCCACCCAGCTGATTTGACGTCACATATATGAAGCCACGCTATTGGTCAGAGAGAGAGAGAGAGAGAATATGATCATGAATAAAGAGAGAGAGAGAGAAAGAGAAAACTTTGCTGTCACGTGACAGCAGACAGCATGTGTGTGTGTGTGTGTGTGTATGTAATTCACCTCCTCCTCCTCGGTCGCCTGCTCGTCACCCAGCCAGTCTTCCCCATTACGGAGCGAGGTCAGAGCTCATAGACCGATCTTCGGGTAGGACTGAGACCACAACACACTCCACACACCGAGAAAGCGAGGCCACAACCCCTCGAGTTACATCCCGTACCTATTTACTGCTAGATGAACAGGGTCCACACATTAAGCGGCTTGCCCATTTGCCTCGCCGCGCCGGGACTCGAACCCGGGTCTCTCGATTGTGAGTCGAGAGTGCTAACCACTACACTACGCGGTGTGTGTGTGTGTGTGATATCACTTTTACGTCACGAGACAGCAGACATTTATTTGTATGTATTAATATTCATTTATTTCAATTTTTTTATGGATTTAATTTTATTTATTTATTTATTTATATATCTTTTTTTTGTGTGTGTGAGATCACTTTTACGTCTCGAGACTGTGTGTGTGTGTGTGTGTGTGATCACTTTTATGTTACGAGACAGCAGACATTTATCTATGTTTAGCAATATTTGTTTATTTGTTTATTTCTTTATTCATTTTATTTATTTATTTTGTGTGTGTGAGATCACTTTTACGTTGTGAGACAAGTTTTTCCTTTATCATTCTCTCTCTCTCTCTCTCTCTCTCTTTATTCATTATCATATTCTCTCTCTCCTTATTCGTCATCATATTTCTTTCTCTCTCTCTGACCAATAGCGTGGCTTCATATATGTGATGTCATATCAGCTGGGTGGAGGAGCTGCGAAGGGGGAGCCGGGAATGGAGGCGAGCGTGCGGGACGGCTTTTCGGCGACAGTGCCCATTTACCCACTTGACTTCATTTAGGAGGAAGGTTTAAAGACATTTATCCTTTCTTTTCTTTTTTTTTTTTTTTTGGAGGCGGGCGGGGGAGGAGGGGGCTAACTCTAGAACCTGTAAGGGAACCGACAACTAAATGGACTTTTTTATGTTGCTCTTTACCAGTTTTCCCCTCACATGAACGGTACAGCTCCGTGTACAAATACGACACAAAGTGGTGAGATGGAAATCTTTTCCTAAGATCCTGTCTTATATCCGTCATGACAATTGTTACTTGAAGAGCCTGGGAAGTAATTAGTCTCTAATTTACCTGTGTGGCGAGCCAGGGGGCTGCAAGACAGCTGAGACGGCGAGATAGGCGGAAAACATGACGGAGGAGAGATACACACACATCTTGAGCTTGATCTTGATCTCAACATTTACGGGCCGCACCTTGATCTTGATCTTGATGCTACAGGTGGCTCGGGAATCGGGATCGCTCCAGAGCCAGGCCTTTGGATCGGCTGCTCCTGTAGAGGACAAAAAAGACAAAACAGAAAAAAAGAAAAAAGTAGCATTTCTCTTCGTTAATTATCCCTACACCTCGCTCGCCACATTCTTTCCAGATACTCCTTCACAGCCTCCATCATCCTTTCACTTGTCTCTATACACAGTCCCAGCAGCAACACCATCCATTCCCTTCCTGTCTTCTCCACTCTTTCATTCCTATTATGCCCTAATTCACTCAAGATCACTTGCATCATCTCATGCCTATCTCTTTCATACTTCTCACACTCCAGCATGACATGCTCCACCGTCACGACTTCCCCCATGTCACACATCTGGCACACTTTGCTGCGGGACTCAGACCACCTGTAACTCCTTGCATTCACATCCATACACTGTGCCCTAGCTCTGAAGAGAAGATCACCACCCAGGCTTCCATCATACCACCTCTCATACATCGGGGTCTCTTTCACCTTGTGCCATTCCAGAGTAGTCTTTCGTTCCATCCCATTCCTCCATTCATTCAGTCCCATACTCTTCACATCTCTGTCTATCTCACTCTTCCACTTCCTCACATCCCATTCAGTTCCCACTCTGCCTCCTCTTGTCACGACCCATTCCAGCTCATTCTGAAAGGATTTAGGAGTAGTGATAGACAGGACTATGAAATTTTCAAAGCAATGTTTAGAAGCAAGAAATAGGGCAAATAGGATCCTGGGTTTTATAAATAGAAATGTTAGTTATAAAAGTAAGGAAGTGGTGCGTAGCTTATATAATTCCTATGTTAGGACCCATTTAGAGTATTGCATCAGGCCTGGTCACCCCATTATAGGCAGGATATCAACATGTTAGAAGCAGTTCAGAGAAGAGCAACTAGGATGATACCAGCATTAAAGTGCCTGGAGTATAGAGATAGATTAAAGGAATTAAACATGTTTTCATTTGAGAGGAGATGTATAAGAGGGGATATGATAGAGTTATTTAAAATGTTCTCAGATACAAACTACATAGATGTGAGATCTTTCTTTACCTTAGAGGAGGAAAGTAGGACTAGAAATCATGGCAGGAAGATTAGAAAGCAAGGCTGCAGGTTAGATATAAGAAAATATTTCTTTAGTCATAGGGTGGTAGACTTCTGGAATGCATTGCCAGAGAGGGTTGTAAATAGCACTAGTTTGACAATGTTTAAAAACAGATTAGATAAGCACTTAAATTTATTAGATTTATAATTATGTATAGCACTGCATGATAATTTTTATATGAAATTTACTATAGTTAAACAAGACATGATCCCCATGTATAGGGATCACAGATTGTAGAGGAATTCGCTGCAGGACTTAGCCCTGTTAATGGGCCAAATATTTACAATTAGTATATAATGTATTGTGTACCTGTAAGTGTATCTTTAAGTACTGATGACGAGGTCACTGTGCGACTGATACAGGATAACTTAGATGGGCCCTGGTGGCCCTTTGTTATCCTATTATTTATGTTATGTTATGTTATTCATCCCAGCCATTCTCACTGCCCACCCAACCTGTAGACCATTCCTCTCTGTCATTCTCATGCACCTCTTTCTCCATTTGCTTCCACTTTCACTCCACAGATACACCTTCCTTGCTATTTTTGCATCATCCATTCTCTCAAGCCTAATCTTGTACCTAAGTGTCCTTTTTATAAGTCTTTCCCTAAAAGAGTTCCATCCCATATCCCCTCTTAAAGCTTCTACTGCTGTGTACCTCGGTGCATTCAATGCTAGCCTAGCTACTCTACACTGCCCCACTTCTAACTTGTCAATTTCACTTTCATTCCATACAATCACATCCATACTATACATTATACTGGGCACAGCCACACTCTTCCACACTTCTCTCAGCACATCATACTTACTTGTTCTCATCCTTGCCGTGCTTCCTAATCAACCCACCCACTGGTTCACCAAGCTTATCTTTTCATTCTTTGTCTTTTCACACACACTGCTGTGTACCTCGGTGCATTCAGTGCCATTCTATCTATTCTATTCTGTCCCACTTCTAGTTTGTCAATTTCACTTTCATTCCATGCAATCACATCCATACCATACAATATGCTAGGCACAGCCACACTCTCCCACACCTCTCTCAGCACATCATATTTGCTTGATCTCATTCTTGCTGCACTCCCCAATCGTCCTACCCACTGATTTACTAAGCCCAACTTATCATTCTTTGTCTTTTCACACCCACTTGGACTCACCCACATCCCACAGTACTTATATTCTTGTGCCTGATTCATCTCATTCTCTCCAATTTTCCATACTGCATTGCTTTCATCCTCAGACCTATTCACTATCATCACCTTACTTTTCTCACTACTAAACCTAACTCCAAAGTCTCTCCCATATCCATCCACAACATCCAGCATTCTCTGCAACTCAACTGCTGACTCACTCATGACCACCACATCATCTGCATAAAGGAGCACACCTATCTTCTCATTTCCCACTCTTACTCCTGCATTCATTCTTCTCAATCTGGCTGCTAACTCCTCTGTATACAAACTGAAAAGGGTTGGTGACAAAATACATCCTTGCCTAACTTCTCTCTCACTCTTCACCCAGTCTGTCTCTATATCTCCTAGTCTGTATTTAGCTTTGGTGTCAACATACATGCTATGCACTATGTTGATTATTTTTTCACTCAACCCAATCTTTCCTAAGACTCTGACTAACATTTCTCTATCCACCCTATCATAAGCTTTTTCTATATCCAAAAAACCTAAATACAATTTGCCTCCCTCCTTTCTTTTTTTCTCAATCATTTCATTCACCACAAACAAGTTGTCCTCAGCCCTCCTGTCCACGTGGAAACCATTCTGTTCCTCACCTAACACTACAGCTCGCTCAATCCATTTACACAATCATTCATTCAGCACTCAACTAAATACTTTACCTACTGTATTTAATAATGCAATCAGCCCATAGTTCTTCAGCTCATTCTTACTCTTGTGTCCTCCCTTATGCAACAGTCACCCTGCATTCATTCCACATTCTTGGCACCCTCTCTTCCTCGCACACCTGGTTAAATACCTGTCAATAACAACCTCCCCACCATTTTTTATACATCTCATATGGTATCCCATCTAACCCTGCTGCCTTCCTATTCTTCTGCCTTTTTCACACATCTTTCTACCTCCTCCTTGCTGATTCTCTCATTCAGTTCATCTGAATGTCTATTTATTTATCTATTTACCTACCTATCCATCAAACTATCTGTTTATCTATCTACCAATCAAATCAGCTGCTTATCTATCTATCTATCTCCACACAGACATGCAAATATTAACAAACTGGCATGGATGGGTGGTGGAAAGAAAGTGGTGGGTACATGTGGGTGTTGGTATGGC